>NW_019154256.1:0-23073 GCF_002288905.1 Enhydra lutris kenyoni
TGATCCAGTGGCTCTGCTTCGCAGTTCCAAGGGATCTGAGTTGACGGAGGTTCTCAGTCTGACGGCTCACAATGCTGCTTGGTGTCTAGGGAGACCTTAGAATGTGGCGGTAGCTCTGGGGCCATGCAGGAACCTCCTAGACTGTGGGTGGGACCCCGTTGCCAAGAGCAAAGTTTCCTTCTCGGGACCAGAGTGGTTCTACTGTATGGCTCAGGGAACACACGTTGGGCCATATGTTGGTTTTCCAGAACAGGCCAGAGGGACAGAGGCCTGATAACATAAGCTAGGTTTTGGATGAGGTCCTAGGGGCATGTCAGGTTGAATCTTCGGACTCAGGCCCATTGACGTGCGTGTCTTCCTGGAGGTAGGTGCTGACGGTGTCTCATACTGCGCCTTTTTTCCAGAGAGGCCTATGAAATTGGGGTGGAACAGGTGCCCTGCAGGTGTCTCCCATTCTGGACGGTTTGGGCAACTGAGACGGGCAGAATTTCCTCAGGAGAGCAGGCCCAGTGATGTGGTGTGGTTCTGGAGGTCCCATCCTGGAGGGCATGTGGTCAAGGCTTTGGAAACGAAGTCTTCTGACAGCTACACGGGGAAGAATTAGGGGCAAGGTTATGGCAGGCCCGATGTGCAGACCCTGAAAGCAGCTCCTCAGGATTTGAAATTCGGGTGCCAGGGAGGCAGTAGCAGAGGCTTTTCTCTCTGCACTGTATACCTAGGATGGACTCAGAATGGACGGGTGACCACATGGGTCCATGGGATATTCTCCCTTTTTGGGGATTCTGCCAGGCTCCCAAAAGTTTGGTGTTTTTCTGGGGGAAGGGAAGAGTGTTCTTTTCCATCTCAGGGGTCCTGCCCAAACTGGGATTCCAGAGACGGATTGTGGGTCACGTGGCCTGGACAACCCCACTAAGGGTTAGGATTTGGTCTAGGGGCACAATAGGTTCTCTCTGTGGGATCCTGGTCCAGCCCCGACAGGCTGTGCTTGAAAGGGGTCTCAGGCTAAGAGTCACAATGCCTGTTTGTGCCCAGTGGCCCCTCCTGAGTGGGCGTGGTCTCATGGGCCATGCAGGTGGCTCCCACTCGAAAAGTAGTACTACCATATCAACATCCACTTTCCTGCCGTGGGGAAGGAGGAGTACTCTGTTGTGCTTCAGGTACACACAAGGGCAGGGTTTTGCACTACTTTCTGGGGTCAGATACGTCCATACCCAGGTTGGATCGAAATAACGGGCTCTGGCCAAGGCAGTTCCCACCTGCAGGATATTCGTCCCGCTATCTGTCTGGCCGACAGGAGATTGGGTCTAGGGCTGTGTTACACCGAGCTTTAGTTAACAGGCGTCTTATGATATCAGGTGCCCTTGAGGGCCGTGTGGTTGGACTCTCATTGGGTGTTTTGGGCAGACCTGTAGGACATTTCTTCTTTCTTTTGGCCAGGTGGAAGGCAGCTTTGTGACTCCTGAATTCCCAAGGTGGAGGGCCTGCAGGCCAAGCTTGTGAGGATCGAAATCTGAAAACACAAGCTATGGTTATGTTCAGTGCTGAGGGCATGACAGTTCCAATGTGCAGCAGCTGTTTCAAGATCTCCCGCACCTGAGGATGGGCGAGGGTGAGATGTCTGCTCACACTGGAATTTGTATCCATGATGGCCAACGAAAGCTCGGGTGACCTCCAGAAGCCTTGGAGGCTTAACCAAGCTGGAGCTTGTGAGCTGCTCCAAACCACAAGGTGTCCTTCTGCGGGACAGGGTAAGTCAGCTTAGAGGTCTCCCACATGGAAAGATTCGACAGCAGAGCTCTGCAAATGGATGCCTGGAAACCCCACCTCGCGTTACCACAGCAGCCAAGGAAAAGAGCAGCTTTGATCCGCAGCCTCTCGTTCGCAGTTCCAAGGGATCTGAGTTGACAGAGTTTATCAATCTGACCGGTCACAATTCTGCTTGGTGTCCAGGGAGACCTTAGAATGTGGCGGTAGCTCTGGCGCCATGTAGGAACCTCCTAGCCTGTGGGTGGGACCCCGTTCCAAAGAGCAAAGTTTCCTTTTCGGAACCAGTGGGGTTCCACTGTATGGCTCAGGGACCACACGTTGGGCCATATGTTGGTTTTCCAGAACAGGGGGGAGGGACAGAGGCCTGAAAACATAAGCTAGGTTTTGGATGAGGACCTAGGGGCATGTCAGGTTGAATCTTCGGACTCAGGCCCATTGACGTGCGTGTCTTCCTGGAGGTAGGTGCTGACGGTGTCTCATACTGCGCCTTTTTTCCAGTGAGGCCTATGAAATTGGGGTGGGTTCAGGTGCCTTGCAGGTGTCTCCCATTCTGGATGGTTTGTCAACTGAGACGGGCAGAGTTTCCTCGGGAGAGCAGGCCCAGTGATGCGGTGTGGTTCTGGGGGTCCCATCCTGGAGGGCATTTGGTCAAGGCTTTGGAAACGAAGTCTTCAGACAGCAACTCGGGGAAGAATTAGGGGCGAGGTTATGGCAGGCCCGATGTGCAGACCCTGAAAGCAGCTCCTCAGGATATGAAATTCGGGTGCCTGGGAGGCAGGAGCAGAGGCTTTTCTCTCTGCACTGTATTCCTAGGATGGTCTCAGAATGGACGGGTGACCACATGGGTCCATGGGATATTCTCCCTTTCTGGGGATTCTGCCAGGCTCCCAAGAGTTTGGTGTTTTTCTGGGGGAAGGGAAGAGTGCTCTTTTCCATCTCAGGGGTCCTGCCCAAACAGGGATTCCAGAAACGGGTTGTGGGTCATGTGGCCTGGACAACCGCACCAAGGATTAGGATTTGGTCTAGGGGCACAATAGATTCTCTCTGTGGGATCCTGGTCCAGCCCCGACAGGCTGTGCTTGAAAGGGGTCTCAGGCTAAGAGTCACAATGCCTGTTTGTGCCCAGTGTTCCCTCCTGAGTGGGCGTGGTCTCATGGGCCATGCAGGTGGCTCCCACTCTGAAAGTAGTACAACCATATCAACATCCCCTTTCCTGCCATTGCGAAGGAGGAGTACTCTGTTGTGCTCAGGTACACACAAGGGCAGGGTTTTGCACTACCTTCCTGGGTTAGATCCCTGCACACCCATGTTGGATGGAAATAACGAGCTCGGGCCAAGGCAGTTTCCACCAGCAGGATATGGATCCCGCTATCTGGCTGGCCGACAGGAGGTTGGGTCTCGGACTGTGTTACACAGAGCATTAGTTCACAGGGCGACCTACGATATCAGTATGCCCTTGAGAGCCGTGTGGTTGGCCGCTCATTGGGGGTTTTAGTCAGACCTGTAGGACATTTCTTCTTTCTGTTGGCCAGGTAGAAGGCAGCTTTGTGACTCCGGAATTCCCAAGGTGGAGGGCCTGCTGGCAAAGCTTGTGAGGATCGAAATCTAAAAACACAAGCTATGGTTATGTTCAGTGCCGACGGCATGACAGTTCCAATGGGCAGCAGCTGTTTCATGATTTCCAGCACCTGAGGATGGGCGAGGGTGAGATGTCTGCTCACACTGGAATTTGTATCCATGATGGCCAACGAATGCTCGGGTGGCCTCAAGAAGCCTTGGAGGCTTATCCAGCTGGAGCTTGTGAGCTGCTCCAAACCACAAGGTGTCCTTCTGTGGGACAGGGGAAGTCAGCTTATAGGTCTCCCACATGGAAAGATTCCACAGCAGAGCTCTCCGAATGGATGCCTGGAAACCCTACCTCGCGTTACTACAGCAGCCAAGGACCAGGGCAGCTTTGATCCGCTGCCTCTGGTTCGAAGTTCCAAGGGATCTGAGTTGACAGAGGTTCTCAGTCTGACGGGTCCCAATGATTCTTGGTGTCCAGGGAGACCTTAGAATGTGGCTGTGGCTCTGGGGCCATGCAGGAATCTCCTAGGCTGAGGGATGGTCTCGGTTCTCAAGAGCAAGGTTTCCTTTCGAGACCAGTGGGATTCTGTTGTATGGCTAGGGGACACACGTTGGGCCATAAGTTGGTTTTCCAGAACAGGTGTGAGGGACAGAGGCCTGAAAACCTAAGCTAGGTATTGGATGAGGTTCTAGGGGCATGTCAGGTACAATGTTCAGACTCAGGTCCATTGACGTGCGTTTCTTCCTGCAGGTAGGTGCTGAAGGTGTGTCAGTCACACTGCGCATTTTTTCCAGAGCAGCCTATGAAATTGGTGTGGGTTCAGGTGCCTTGAAGGTACTCCCATTCTGAAAGGTTTGGGCAACTGAGATGTGCAGAGTTCCCTCGGGATAGCAGGCCCAGTGATGCTGTTTGGTTCTGGATGTCCCACCTGGAGGGCATGTCGTCATGGCTCTGGGAACCAAGTCTTCAGACACCAACTCGGGGAAGAATTAGGAGCGAAGTAATGTCACGTCCTATCTGCAGACCCTGAAAGCAGATCCTCAGGATTTGAAATTCAGATGCCTGGGAGCAGAGGCAGAGGCTTTTCTGTCTGGACTCTATATCCAGGATAGACTCGGAATGATAGGGTTGCTACATGGGTCCATGGGAGGTTCTTCCTATCTGGGGTTTTCCCCGGCTCCCAAGAATTTGCAGTCTTTCTGGGGAAAGGGAAGAGTGCTGTTTTCCACGTCAGGGGTCCCGCCCAAACAAGGATTCCAGAGTGGGGTTGTGGGTAACGTGGCCTGGACAACGCCACCAAGGTTTCGGATTTGGGCCAAGAGGCATGAGAGGCCTGCTCTCTACCTTCCTGGTCCATCCTCCAACGGGGTGTGCTGAATGGGTGTGGTCTCATGGGCCATGCAGGTGCCTCCATCTCTGAAAGTAGTACCACCATATCAACATCCACTTTCCTGACATGGGGAAGGAGGAGTACTCTTTTGTGCTTCAGGTACACAGAAGGGCAGGGGGTTTTGGGCAGACCTGTAGGACATTTCATTTTCTGTTGGCCAGGTAGAAGGCAGCTTTTTGACTCCAGAATTTCCAAGATGGAGTGCCTGCTGGCAAATTTTGTGAGGATCGAAATCTGAAAACACAAGCTATGGATATGTTCAGTGCCGAGGGCATGACAGTTCCAATGTGCAGCAGCTGTTTCAAGATCTCCAGCACCTGAGGATGGGCGAGGGTGAGATATCTGCTCACACTGGAATTTGTATCCATGATGGCCAACGAATGCTCGGGTGGCCTCAAGAAGCCTTGGAGGATTATCCAAGCTGGAGCTTGTGAGCTGCTCCAAACCACAAGGTGTCCTTCTGCGGGACTGGGGAAGTCAGTTTAGAGGTCTCCCACATGGAAAGATTCGAGAGCAGAGCTCTCCAAATGGATGTCTGGAAACCCCACCTCGCGTCACCACAGCAGCCAAGGAAAAGGGCAGCTTTGATCCGCTGCCTATGGTTCGAAGTTCCAAGTGATCTGCGTTGACAGAAGTTCTCAGTCTGATGGGTCACAATGCTGCTTGGTGTCCAGGGATTCCTGAGAATGTGGCTGTGGCTCTGGGGCCATGCAGGAATCTCCTAGGCTGAAGGTGGGTCCCCGTTTTCTAGAGCAAGCTTTCCTTCTCGAGACCAGAGGTATTCTATTGTATGGCTAGTGACCACACATTGGGCCATAAGTTGGTTTTCCAGAACAGGCCTGAGGGACAGAGGCCTGGAAACCTAAGCTAGGTATTGGATGAGGTTCTAGGGGCATGTCAGGTTCAATCTTCTGACTCAGGTCCATTGACGTGCGTTTCTTCCTGCAAGTAGGTGCTGAAGGTGTGTCAGTCAGACTGCGCATTTTTCCAGAGCATCCTATGAAATTGGTGTGGGTTCAGGTGCCTTGAAGGTTTCTCCCATTCTGAAAGGTTTAGGCAACTGAGATGTGCAGAGTTCCCTCGGGAGAGCAGGCCCAGTGATGCTGTTTGGTTCTGGAGGTCCCATCATGGAGGGCATGTGGTCACGGCTATGGGAACCAAGTCTTCAGACAGCAACTCGGGGAAGACTTAGGAGCGAAGTTATTGCAGGCCCGATCTGAAGACCCTGAAAGCAGCTCCTCAGGATTTGCAATTCGATGCCTGGGAGCAGTAGCAGAGGATTTTCTGTCTGGACTCTATATCTAGGATGGCCTCGGAATGATAGGGTTGCTACATGGTTCCATGGGAGGTTCTTCCTATCTGGGGTTTTTCCCCGGCTCCCAAGAGTTTGCTGTCTTTCTGGGGGAAGGGAAGAGTGCTGTTTTCCACGTCAGGGGTCCCGCCCAAACAAGGATTCCAGAGTGGGGTTGTGGGTCACGTGGCCTGGACAACCCCACCAAAGTTTAGGATTTGGGTCAAGAGGCACGAGAGCCCTGCTCTCTGGCTTCCTGTTCCACCCCCAACAGGGTGTGCTTTAAAGGGGTCTCAGGCTGAGGGTCACAAGGCCTGCTTGTGCCCAGCTGCCCCTGCTGAGTGGGCGTGGTCTCAGGGGCCATGAAGCTGGCCCCCACCCTAGAGTAGTACAACTATCTCCACATCCACCTTCCTGCCACGAGGAAGGAGGAGTACTCTGCTGTGATTCAGGTTCCCCCAAGGCAGGGATTTGCGCTACCTTCTGCGGTCAGATACCTGCATACCCAGGTTCGCAGAAGATGACGGGCTCTGACCAAGACAGAGCCCACCTGCAGGATATGGGTCGCGCTATGTGGCTGGCTGACAGGAGGCCGGGGCTCGGGCTGTGTCAGACAGAGCATCAGTTCACAGGGCGGCCTATGATATCAGGGTGCCCTTGAGGGCCATGCTGCTGGACACTCATCTGGGGATTCTGGGCAGACCCATAGGGCCTTTCTTCAGTCCGGTGGGCAGGCAGAAGGCAGCTTTGTTTTTCCAGAATTCCCAATATGGAAGGCCTGCTGGCAAGGTGTGTGAGGATGGAAGTCTGAAAACAAAGCTACGGTTATATTCAGTGCCGAGGCCATAAGAGTTCCAATGTGCAGCGTCAGTTTCGAGATCTCAAGCACCTGAGGACGATCGAGTGTGAGATGTCTTCTCACGCTGGAATTTGTATCCATGATGGCCCACGAATGCTCGTGTGGCCTCAAGAAGCCTTGGCGGCTTTCCGAAGCTGGAGCTTGTGAGCTGCTCCCAACAGCAAGGTGTCCTTCAGCGGGAGAGGGCAAGTCCACTTAGAGGGCTCCAGGGTCCCCACATGAAAAGATTCGATAGCAGAGCTCTCCGAATGGATCCCAGGAAACTCCACCTCCGTTACCAATGAGCCTAGGAACAGGGCAGCTTTGATCCAGTGGCTCTGCTTCGCAGTTCCAAGGGATCTGAGTTGACGGATTTCTCAATCAGATGGGTCACAATCCTGCTTGGTGTCCAGGGAGACCTTAGAATGTGGCGGGTGCTCTGGGGCCATGCAGGATCCTCCTAGCCTGTGGTTGGGAACCCGTTCCCAAGAGCAAAGTTTCCTTCTCGGGACCTGAGGGGTTCTACTGTATGGCTCAGGGACCAAAATTTGGGCCATAAGTTGGTTTTCCAGAACAGGCCGGAGGGACAGAGGCCTGAAAACCTAAGCTAGGTTTTGGATGAGGTCCTAGGGGCATGTCAGGTTGAATCATCGGACTCAGGCCCATTGACCTGCATTTCTTCCTGGAGGTAGGTGCTGACGGTGTCTCAACTGCGCCTTTTTTCCAGAGATACCTATGAAATTGGGGTGGGTTAAGGTGCCTTGCATGTTTCCCCCATTCTGGATGATTTGGGCAACTGAGACGGGCAGAGTTTCTTCGGGAGAGCAGGCCTAGTGATGCGGTGTGGTTCGGGGGGTCCCATCCTGGAGGGCATGTGGTCAAGGCTTTGGGAACGAAGTCTTCAGACAGCAACTCGGGGAGGAATTAGGGGCGAGGTTATGGCAGGCCCGATGTGCAGACCCTGATAGCATCTCCTCAGGATTTGAAATTCGGGTGCCTGGGAGGCAGGAGCAGAGGCTTTTCTCTCTGGACTTTATACCTAGTATGTTCTCGGAATGGACGGGTGAGCACATGGGTCCATGGGATATTCTCCCTTTCTGGGGATTCCGCCAGGCTCCCAAGAGTTTGGTGTTTTTCTGGAAGAAGGGAAGAGTGTTCTTTTCGATCTCAGGGGTCCTGCCCAAACAGGGATTCCAGAGACGGGTTGTGGGTCACGTGGCCTGGACAACCCCACCAAGGGTTAGGATTTGGGTCTAGGGGAAACATAGGTACTCTCTGTGGGATCCTGGTCCAGCCCCGACAGGCTGTGCTTGAAAGGGGTCTCAGGCTAAGAGTCACAATGCATGTTTGGGCCCAGTGGCCCCTCCTGAGTGGGCGTGGTCTCATGGGCCATGCAGGTGGCTCCTACTCTGAAAGTAGTACCACCATATCAACATCCACTTTCCTGCCATGGGGAAGCAGGAGTACTCTGTTGTGCTTCAAATACACACAAGGGCAGGGTTTTGCACTACCTTCTGGGGTCAGATATCTGCATACCCAGGATGGATGGAAATAACGGGCTCGGTCCAAGGCAGTTCCCACCTGCAGGATATGAGTCCCGCTTTCTGGCTGGCCGACAGGAGATTGGGTCTCGGGCTGTGTTACACAGAGCTTTAGTTCACAGGGCGACCTATGATATCAGGGTGCCCTTGAGGGCCGTGTTGTTGGACGCTTATTGGGGGATTTGGGCAGACATGTAGGACATGTCTTCTTTCTGTTGGCCAGGTCGAAGGCAGCTTTGTGACTCCAGAATTCCCAAGGTGGAGGGCCTGCTGGCAAAGGTTTTGAGGATTGAAATCTGAAAACACAAGCTATGTATATGTTCAGTGCCGAGGGCATGACAGTTCCAATGTGCAGCAGCTGTTTCAAGATCTCCCGCACCTGAGGATGGGCGAGTGTGAGATGTCTGCTCACACTGGAATTTGTATCCATGATGGCCAACGAATGCTCGTGCGGCCTCAAGAAGCCTTGGAGGCTTATCCAAGCTGGAGCTTGTGAGCTGCTCCAAACCACAAGATGTCCTTCTGAAGGACAGGGGAAGTCAGCTTAGAGGTCTCCCACAGGGAAAGATTCGACAGCAGAGCTCTGCAAATGAATGTCTGGAAACCCCACCTCTCATTACCACAGCAGCCAAGGAAAAGGGCAGCTTTGATCCGCTGCCTCTGGTTCGAAGTTCCAAGTGATCTGCGTTGACAGAGGTTCTCAGTCTGACGGGTCTCAATGCTTCTTGGTGTCCAGGGATACCTGAGAATTTGGCTGGGGCTCTGGGGTCATGCAGGAATCTCCTAGGCTGAGGGTTGGTCCCCGTTCTCAAGAAATGGTTTCCTTCTCAAGACCAGAGGGATTCTATTGTATGGCTAGGGGCCACACGTTGGGCCACATGTTGGTTTTCCAGAACAGGCCTGAGGGACAGAGGCCTGGAAACCTAAGCTAGGTATTGGATGACGTTCTAGGGGCATGTCAGGTTCAATCATCAGACTCAGGTCCATTTACGTGCGTTTCTTCCTGCAGGTAGGTGCTGAAGGTGTGTCCGTCAGACTGCGCATTTTTTCCAGAGCAGCCTATGAAATTGGTATGGGTTCAGGTGCCTTGAAGGTTTCTCCCATTCTGGAAGGTTTGGGCAACTGAGATGTGCAGAGTTCCCTTGGGAGAGCAGGCCGAGCGATGCTGTTTGGTTCTGGAAGTGCCATCCTGGAGGGCATATGGTCACGGCTTTGGCAAACAAGTCTTCAGACAGCAACTCGGGGAAGACTTAGGAGCGAAGACATGGCAGGCCCGATCTGCAGACCCTGAAAGCAGCTCCTTAGGATTTGAAATTCGGATGCCTTGGAGCAGTAGAAGAGGCTTTTCTGTCTGGACTCTATATCCAGGATGGCCTGGAAATTAGAGGGTTGCTACATGGGTCCATGGGAGCTTATACCTATCTGGGGTATTTCCCAGGCTCCCAAGAGTTTGCTGTCTTTCTGGTGGAAGGGAAGAGTGCTGTTTTCCACATCAGGGGTCCCGCCCAAACAAGGATTCCAGAGTGGGGTTGTGGGTCACGTGGCCTGGACAACCCCACCAAGGGTTCGGATTTGGGCCAAGAGGCACGAGAGGCCTGCTCTCTGTCTTCCCTGTCCAGCCCCCAACAGGGTGTGCTTTAAAGGGGTCTCAGGCTGAGGGACACAATGCCTGCTTGTGCCCAGCTTCCCCTCCTGAGTGGACGTGTCCTCATGGGCCAAGTAGCTGGCTACCACCCTAGAGTAGTACAACCATCTCAACATCCACATTCCTGCTATGAGGAAGGAGGAGTACTCTGCTGTGATTCAGGTTCCCCCATAGGAAGGGATTTGTGCTATCTTCTGGGGTCAGATACCTGCATATCCATGTTCACAGGAGATGACGGGCTCTGACCAAGACAGAGCCCACCTGCAGGATATGGGTCGTGCTATGTGGCTGGCTGACAGGACGTCGGGGCTCAGGCTGTGTCAGACAGAGCATCAGTTCACAGGGCGGCCTATGATATAGGGTGCCCTTGAGGGCCATGCTGCTGGACCCTCAGCTGGGGATTCAGGGCAGACCCGTAGGGCATATCTTCCTTCCGGTGGGCAGGCAGAAGTCAGCTTTGTATTTCCAGAATTCCCAATATGGATGGCCTGCTGGCAAGGTGTGTGAGGATGGAAGTCTGAAAACAAAGCTATGGTTATGTTCAGTGCCGAGGCCATAACAGTTCCAATGTGCAGCGTCTGTTTCGAGATCTCAAGCACATGAGGACGAACGAGTATGAGATATCTACTCACGCTGGTATTTGTACCCATGATGGCCAACGAATGCTCGTGCGGCCTCAACAAGCCTTGGCGGCTTTCCCAAGCTGGAGCTTGTGAGCTGCTCCAAACAGCAAGGTGTCCTTCAGCGGGAAGGGAAACTCCAGTTAGAGGGCTCCAGGGTCCCCATATGGAAAGATTCGATAGCAGAGCTCTCCGAATGGATGCCTGGAAACTCCACCACCATTACCACTGAAGCCTAGGAACAGGGCAGCTTTGATCAAGTGGCTCTGCTTCGCAGTTCCAAGGGATCTTAGTTGACGGAGGTTCTCAGTCTGACGGGTCACAATGCTGCTTGGTGTCAAGGGAGACCTTAGAATGTGGCGGTAGCTCTGGGGCCATGCAGGAACCTCCTAGCCTGTGGGTGGGACCCCGTTCCCAAGAGCAATGTTTACTTCTCGGGACCAGAGAGGTTCTACTGTATGGCTCAGGGACCACATGTTGGGCCATATGTTCATTTTCCAGAACAGACCGGAGGTTCAGAGGCCTGAAAACCTAAGCTAGGTTTTGGATGAGGTCCTAGGGGCATGTCAGGTTGAATCTTCGGACCAAGGCCCATTGACGTGCGTGTCTTCCTGGAGGTAGGTGCTGACGGTGTCTCATACTGCGCCTTTTTTCCAGAGAGCCCTATGAAATCGGAGTGGGTTCAGGTGCCTTGCAGGTTTCTCCCATTCTGGATGGTTTGGGCAACTGAGACGGGCAGAGTTTCCTCGGGAGAGCAGGCCCAGTGATGCGGTGTGGTTCTGGGGGTCCCATCCTGGAGGGCATGTGGTCAAGGCGTTGGGAACGAAGTCTTCAGACAGCAACTCAGGGAAGAATTAGGGGCGAGGTTATGGCAGGCCCGATGTGCAGACCTTGAAAGCATCTCCTCAGGATTTGAAATTCGGGTGCCTGGGAGGCAGTAGCAGAGGCTTTTCTCTTTGGACTGTATACCTAGCATGGTCTCAGAATGGACGGGTGAGCACATGGGTCCATGGGATATACTCCCTTTCTCGGTTTTCTGCCAGGCTCCCAAGAGTTTGGTGTTTTTCTGGGGTAAGTGAAGAGTGCTCTCTTCCATCTCAGGGGTCCTGCCCAAACAGGGTTTCCAGAGACTGGTTGTGGGTCACATGGCCTGGACAACCCCACCAAGGGTTAGGATTTGGGGCTAGGGGCACAATAGGTTCTCTCTGTGGGATCCTGGTCCAGCCCCAACAGGCTGTGCTTGAAAGGTCTCTCAGGCTAAGAGTCACAATGCCTGTTTGTGCCCAATTTCCCCTCCTAAATGGGCGTGGTCTCATCGGCCATGCAGGTGGTTCCCACTCTGAAAGTAGTACAACCATATCAACATCACTTTCCTTCCATGGGGATGGAGGAGTACTCTGTTGTGCTTCAGGTACACACAAGGGCAGAGTTTTGCACTACCTTCTGGGGTCAGATACCTGCATACCCAGGTTGGATGGAAATAACAGGCTCGGACCAAGGAAGTTCCCACCAGCAGGATATGGGTCACGCTATATGGCTGGCCGACAGGAGATTTGGTCTCAGGCTGTGTTACGCAGAGCATTAGTTCTCAGGGCGACCTATGATATCAATGTGCCTCTGGGGCCGTGTGGTTGGACGCTCATTGGGTGTTTTGGGCAGACCTGTAGGACATTTCTTCTTTCTGTTGGCCAGGTGGAAGGCAGCTTTGTGACTCCAGAATTCCCAAGGTGGAGGGCCTGCTGGCAAATCTTGTGAGGATCAAATCTGAAAACACAAGCTATGGTATGTTCAGTGCCGAGAGCATGACAGTTCCAATGTGCAGCAGCTGTTTCAAGATCTCTAGCACCTGAGGATGGGCGAGGGTGAGATGTTTGCTCACACTGGAACTTGTGTCCCTGATGGCCAACGAATGCTCGGGTGGCCTCAAGAAGCCTTGGAGGCTTAACCAACCTGGAGATTGTGAGCTGCTACAAAACACAAGGTGTCCTTCTCCGGGACAAGGGAAGTAAGGTTAGAGGTCCTCCACATGGTAATATTCGACAGCAGAGCTCTCCGAATGGATGGCTGGAAACCCCACGTTGCGTTACCACAGCAGCCACGGAACAGGGCGGCTTTGATCCGCTGCCTCTGGTTCGAAGTTCCAAATGATCTGAATCGACAGAGGTTCTCAGTCTGACGGTTCACAATGCTGCTTGGTGTCCAGAGATACCTGAGAATGTGGCTTTGGCTCTGGGGCCATGCCGGAATCTCCTAGGCTGAGGGTTGGTCCCCGTTCTCAAGAGCAAGGTTTTCTTCTCCAGATCAGAGGGATTCTATAGTATGGCTAGGGACCACCCGTTGGGCCATAGGGTGTTTTGCCAGAACAAGCCTGAGGGACAGAGGTCTGGAAACCTAAGCTAGGTATTGGATGAGGTCCTAGGGCATGTCAGGTTGAATCTTCGGACTCAGGCCCATTGACGTTGGTGTCTGCCTGGAGGTAGGTGCGGACGGTTCTCATACTGCGCATTTAATCCAGAGCGGCCTATGAAATTGGGGTGGGTTCAGGTGCCTTGCAGGTTTCTCCCATTCTGGATGGTTTGGGCAACTGAGACGGGCAGAGTTTCCTCGGGAGAGCAGGCCCAGTGATGCGCTGTGGTTCTGGGGTCCCATCCTGGAGGGCATGTGGTCAAGGCTTTGGGAACGAAGTCTTCAGACAGCAACTCGGGGAAGAATTAGGGGCGAGGTTACGTCAGGCCTGATGTGCAGACCCTGAAAGCAGCTCCTCAGGATTTGAAATTCGGGGGCCTGGGAGGCAGTAGCAGAGGCTTTTCTGTCTGGACTGTATACCTAGGATGGTCTCAGAATGGACGGGTGAGCACATGGGTCCATGGGATATTCTCCCTTTCTGGGAATTCTGCCAGGCTCCCAATACTTTTGTGTTTTTCTGGGGGAAGGGAAGAGTGCTCTTGTCCATCTCAGGGATCCTGCCCAAACAGGGATTCGAGAGACGGGTTGTGGGTCACGTTGCCTGGACAACCCCACCAAGGGTTAGGATTTGGGTCTAGGGGCACAATAGGTTCTCTCGGTGGGATCGTGGTCCAGCCCCGACAGGCTGTGCTTGAAAGGGGTCTCAGGCTAAGAGTCAAAATGCCTGTTTGTGCCCAGTTGCCCCTCCTGAGTGGGCATGGTTCATGGGCTATGCAGGAGGCTCCCACTCTGAAAGTAGTACCACCATATCAACATCCACTTTCCTGCCGTGGGGAAGGTGGAGAACACTGTTGTGCTTCAGGTACACACAGGGCAGGGTTTTGCACTACCTTCTGGGGTCAGATACCTGCATACCCAGGTTGGATGGAAATAACGGGCTCGTGCCAAGGCAGTTCCCACCAGCAGGTTATAGGTCCCGCTATATGGCTGGCCGACAGGAGATTGGGTCTCGGGCTTTGTTACACAGAGCATTAGTTCACAGGGAGACCTATGATATCAGGGTGCCCTTGAGGGCCGTGTGGTTGGACGCTCATTGGGGGTTTTCGGCAGACCTGTAGGACATTTCTTCTTTCTGTTGGCTAGGTAGAAGGCAGCTTTGTGACTCCAGAATTCCCAAGGTGGAGGGCGTGCTGGCCAAGCTTGTGAGGATCGAAATCTGAAAACACAAGCTATGGTTATGTTCAGTGCCGAGGGCATGACACTTCCAATGTGCAGCAGCTGTTTCAAGATCTCCAGCCCCTGAGGATGGGCGAGGGTGAGATGTCTGCTCACACTGGAATTTGTATCCATGATGGCCAACGAATGCTCGGGTGGCCTCAAGAAGCCTTGGAGGCTTATGCAAGCTGAAGCTTGTGAGCTGCTCCAAACCACAAGGTGTCCTTCCGCGGGACAGGGGACGTCAGGTTAGAGGTTCCCACATGGAAAGATTCGACAGCAGAGCTCTCCGAATGGATGCCTGGAAACCCCACCTCGCGTTCCCACAGCAGGCAAGGAACAGGGCAGCTTTGATCCGCTGCCTCTGGTTCGAAGGTCCAAGTGATCTGAGTTGACAGAGGTTCTCAGTCTGATGGGTCCCAATGCTGCTTGGTGTCCAGGGATACCTTAGAATGTGGCTGTGGCTCTGGGGCCATGCAGGAATATCCTAGGCTGAGGGTTGGTCCCCGTCTCAAGAGCAAGGTTTCCTTCTCGAGACCAGAGGGATTATATTGTATGGCTAGGGGCCACACGTTGGGCCATAAGTTGGTTTTCCAGAACAGGCCTGAGGGACAGAGGCCTGGAAACATAAGCTAGGTATTGGATGAGGTTCTAGGGGCATGTCAGGTTCAATCTTCAGACTCAGGTCCATTGACAAGCGTTTCTTCCTGCAGGTAGGTGCTGAAGGTGTGTCAGTCAGACTGCGCATTTTTTGCAGAGCAGCCTATGAAATTGGTGTGGGTTCAGGTGCCTTGAAGCTTTCTCCCATTCTGGAAGGTTTGGGCAACTGAGATGTGCTGAGTTCCCTCGGGAGAGCAGGCCCAGTGATGCTGTTTGGTTCTGGAGGTCCCATCCTGGAGGGCATGTGGTCACAGCTTTGGAAACCAAGTCTTCAGACACCAACTCGGGCAAGAATTAGGAGCGAAGTTATGGCAGTCCCGATCTGCAGACCCTGAAAGCAGCTCCTCAGTATTTGAAATTCGGATGCCTGGGAACAGTAGCAGAGGCTTTTCTGTCTGGACTCTATATCCAGGATGGCCTCGGAATGATAGGGTTGGTACATGGGTCCATGGGAGTTTGTTCCTATCTGGGGTTTTTCCCCGGCTCCTAAGAGTTTGCTGTCTTTCTCGGGGAAGGGAAGAGTGCTGTTTTCCACGTCAGGGGTCCCGGCCAAACAAGGTTTCCAGAGTGGGGTTGTGGGTCACGTGGCCTGGACAAACCCACCAAGGGTTAGCATTGGGCCCAAGAGGCATGAAAGGCCTTCTCTCTGGCTTCCTGGTCCAGCCCCCAACAGGGTGTGCTTTAAAGGGGTCTCAGGCTGAGGGCCACAATGCCTGCTTGTGCCAAGCAGCCCCTCCTGAGTGGGCGTGGTCTCATGGGTCATGTTGCTGGCTCCCACCCTAGAGTATTACAACCATCTCAACATCCACATTCCTGCCATGAGGAAGGAGGAGTACTCTGATGTGATTCAGGTTCCCCCATAGGCAGGGATTTGCGCTACCTTCTAGGGTCAATACCTGCATACCCAGGTTCGTAGGAGATTACGGGCTCTGACCAAGACAGAGCCCACCTGCAGGATATGGGTCGCGCTATGTGGGCGGCTGACAGGAAGCCGGGGCTTGGGCTGTGTGAGACAGAGCACCAGTTCACAGGGCGGCCTATGATATCAGGGTGCCCTTGAGGGCCATGCTCTAGACCCTCATCTGGGGATTCTGTGCAGACCCGTAGGGCCTTTCTTCCATCCGGTGGGCTGGCAGAAGGCATCTTTGTTTTTCCAGATATCCAATATGGATGGCCTGCTGGCGAGGTGTGTGAGGATTGAAGTCTGAAAACAAAGCTATGCTTATGTTCAGTGCCGAGGCCATAACAGTTCCAATGTGCAGCGTCTGTTTCGAGATCTCAAGCATCTGAGGACTAACGAGTGTGAGATGTCTGCTCACGCTGGAATTTGTATCCATGATGGCCCACGAATGCTCGTGCGGCCTCAAGATGCCTTGGCGGCTTTCCGAAACTGGAGCTTGTGAGCTGCTCCAAACAGCAAGGTGTCCTTCAGCGGGACAGGGGAAGTCCAGTTAGAGGGCTCAGGGTCCCCATATGGAAAGATTTGAGAGCAGAGCTCTCCGAATGGATGCCTGGAAACTCCACCTCCGTTACCACTAAAGCCTAGGAACAGGGCAGCTTTGATCCAGTGGCTCCTCTTCGCAGTTCCAAGGGATCTGAGTTGACCGAGTTTCTCAGTCTGACGGGTCACAATGCTGCTTGGTGTCTAGGGAGACCTTAGAATGTGGCGGTAGCTCTGGAGCCATGCAGGAACCTCCTAGCCTGTGGGTTAGACCCCTTTCCCTAGAGCAAAGTTTCCTTCTCGGGACCAGAGGTGTTCTACTGTATGGCTCAGGGACCACACGTTGGGCCATATGTTGGTTTTGCAAAACAGGACGGAGGGACAGAGGCCTGAAAACCTAAGCTAGCTTTTGTATGAAGTCCTAGGGGCATGTCACGTTGAATCTTCGGACTCAGGCCCATTGACGTGCGTGTCTTCTGGATGTAGGTACTGACGGTGTCTCATACTGCGCCTTTTCCCAGAGAGGCCTATGAAATTGGGGTGGGTTCAGGTGCCTTGCAAGTTTCTCCCATTCTGGATTGTTTGGGCAACTGAGACGGGCAGAGTTTCCTCGGAGAGCAAGCCCAGTGATGCGGCGTGGTTCTGGGGGTCCCATCCTGGAGGGCATGTGGTCAAGGCTTTGGGAACGAAGTCTCCAGACAGCAACTCGGGGAAGAATTAGGGGCGAGGTTATGGCAGGCCCGATGTGCAGACCCTGAAAGCAGCTCCTCAGGATTTGAAATTTGGATCCCTGGGAGCAGTAGCAGAGGCTTTTCTATCTGGACTCTATATCCAGAGTGGCCTCAGAATGATAGGGTTGCTACATGGGTCCATGGGAGGTTCTACCGTTCTGGGGTTTTTCCCCGGCTCCCAAGAGTTTGCTGTCCTTCTGGGGGAAGGGAAGAGTGCTGTTATCCACGTCAGGGGTCCCGCACAAACAAGGATTCCAGAGTAGGGTTGTGGGTCACGTGGCCTGGACAAACCCACCAAGGGTTCGGTTTTGGACAAAGAGGCACGAGAGGCCTGCTCTCTGGCTTCCTGGTCCAGCCCCCAACAGGTTGTGCTTTAAAGGGGTCTCATGCAGAGGGACATAATGCCTGCTTGTGCCCAGCTGCCCCTCCTGAGTCGGCGTGGTCTCATGGGCCATGTAGATGGCTCCCACTCTAGAAAAGTACAACCATCTCAACATCCACATTCCTGCCATGAGGAAGGAGGAGGACTCTGCTGTGATTCAGTTTCCCCATAGGCAGGGATTTGCGCTACCTTCTGGGGTCAGATATCTGCATACCCAGGTTCGCAGGAGATGATGGGCTCTGACCAAGACAGAGTCCAACTGCAGGTTATGGGTCACGCTATGTGGATGGCTGCCAGAGACGGGTCTCGGGCTGTGTCAGACAGAGCATCAGTTCACAGGGCGGAGTATGATATCATGGTGCCCTTGAGGGCCATGCTGTTGGACACTCATCTGCGGATTCTGGGCAGACCCGTAGTGCATTTCTTCCTTCCGATGGGCAGGCAGAAGGCAGCTTTTTTTTTCCACAATTCCCAATATGGATGGCCTGCTGGCAAGGTGTGTGATGGTGGAAGTCTGAAAACAAAGCTATGGTTATGTTCAGTGCCGAGGCCATAACAGTTCCAATGTGCAGCGTCTGTTTCGAGATCTCAAGCACCTGAGGACGATCGAGTGTGAGATGACTGCTCACCCTGGAATTTGTATCCATTATGGCCCACGAATGCTCGTGCGGCCTCAAGAAGCTTTGGCGGCTTTCCGAAGC
Source organism: Enhydra lutris kenyoni (assembly GCF_002288905.1). Taxonomy (NCBI): domain Eukaryota; kingdom Metazoa; phylum Chordata; class Mammalia; order Carnivora; family Mustelidae; genus Enhydra; species Enhydra lutris. The sequence goes on from NW_019154256.1 coordinate 18,196, forward strand.
TGGAGCTTGTTAGCTGCTCTAAACAGCAAGGTGTCCTTCAGCGGGACAGGTGAAGTCCAGTTAGAGGGCTCCAGGGTCCCCATATGGAAAGATTCAAGAGCAGAGCTTCCGAATGGATGCCTGGAAACTCCACCTCCGTTACCACTGAAGCCTAGGAACAGGGCAGCTTTGATCCAGTGGCTCTGATTCGCAGTTCCAAGGAGTCTGAGTTGACGGAGGTTCTCAGTCTGACGGTTCACAATGCTGCTTGGTGTCCAGGGAGACCTTAGAATGTGGCTTTTGCTCTGGGGCCATGCAGGAACCTCCTAGCCTGTGGGTGGGACCCCGTTCCCAAGAGCAAAGTTACCTTCTCGGGACCAGAGGGGTTCTACTGTATGGCTCTGGGACCACACGTTGGGCCTTATGTTGGTTTTCCAGAACAGGCCGGAGGGACAGAGGCCTGAAAACCTAAGCTAGGTTTTGGAAGAGGTGCTTGGGCATGTCAGGTTTAATCTTCGGACTCAGGCCCATTGACGTGCGTGTCTTCCTGGAGGTAGGTGCTGACGGTGTCTCATACTGAGACTTTTTTCCAGGCCGGCCTATGAAATTGGGGTTTGTTCAGGTGCCTTGCAGGTTTCTCCCATTCTGGATGGTTTGGGCAAGTGAGACGGGCAGAGTTTCCTTGGGAGAGCAGGCCCAGTGATGCGGTTTGGTTCTGGGCGTCCCATCCTGGAGGGCATGTGGTCAAGGCTTTGTGAACGAAGTCTCCAGACAGCAACTCGGGGAAGATTAGGGGCGAGGTTATGGCAGGCCCGATGTGCAGACCCTGAAAGCAGCACTTCAGGACTTGAAATTCGGGTGCATGGGAGGCAGTAGCAGAGGCTTCTCAATCTGGACTGTATACCTAGGATGGTCTCAGAATGGACGGGTGAGCACATGGGTCCATGGGATATTCTCCCTTTCTGGGGATTCTGCCAGCCTCCCAAGAGTTTGGTGTTTTTCTGGGGGAGGGGAAGGTTGCTCTTTTCCATCTCAGGGGTCCTGCCGAAACAGGGATTCCAGAGACGGGTTGTGGGTTACGTGGCCTAGACAACCCCACCAAGAGTTAGGATTTGGGGCTAGGGCACAATAGGTTCTCTCTGTGGGAACCTGGTCCAGCCCCGAAATGCTGTGCTTGAAAGGGGTCTCAGGCGAAGAGTCACAATGCCTGTTTGTGCCCAGTTGCCCCTCCTGAGTGGGCGTGGTCTCATGGGCCATGCAGTTGGCTCCCACTCTGAAAGTAGTACAACCATATCCACATCCACTTTCCTGACATGGGGAAGGAGGAGTACTCTGTTGTGCTTCAGGTACACACAAGGGCAGGTTTTGCACTACCTTGTGCAGTCCGATACCTGGATACCCAGGTTGGATGGATATAACGGGCTCGGGGCAAGGCAGTTCCCACCTGCAGGATATGGATCCCGCTATCTGGCTGGCCGACAGGATATTGGGTCTCGGGCTGTGTTACACAGAGCTTTAGTTCACAGGACGACCTATGATATCAGGGTGCCCTTGAGGGCCGTGTGGTTGGACGCTCATTTGGGGTTTTGGGCAGAACTGTAGGACATTTCTTCTTTCTGTTGGCCAGGTAGAAGGCAGCTTTGTGACTTCAGAATTCCCAATATGGAGGGCCTGCTGGTAAAGCTTGTGAGGATCGAAATCTGAAAACACAAGCTATGGTTATGTTCAGTGCCGAGGGCATGACAGTTCCAATGTGCAGCAGCTGTTTCAAGATATCCAGCACCTGAGGATGGGCGAGGGTGAGATGTCTGCTCACACTGGAATTTGTATCCATGATGGCCAACGAATGCTCGGGTGGCCTCAAGAAGCCTTGGAGGCTAATCCAAGCTGGAGCTTGTGAGCTGCTCCAAACCACAAGGTGTCCTTCTGCGGGACAGGGGAAGTCAGCTTAGAGGTCTCCCACATGGAAATAATCGACAGCAGAGCTCTCCGAATGGATGCCTGGAAACCCCACCTCGCGTTACCACAGCAGCCAAGGAACAGGGCAGCTTTGATCTGCTGCCTCTGGTTCGAAGTTCCAAGTGATCTGAGTCGACAGAGATTCTCAGTCTGACATTTCACCATGCTGCTTGGTGTCCAGGGAGACCTTAGAATGTGGCTGTGGCTCTGGGGCCATGCAGGAATCTCCTAGGCTGAGGGTTGGTCCCCGTTCTCAAGAGCAAGGTTTCCTTCTCGAGACCAGAGGGATTCTATTGTATGGCTAGGGGCCACACGTTGGGCCACAAATTGGTTTTCCAGAACAGGCCCGTGGGACAGAGGCCACAAAACCTAACCTAGGCTTTGGATGAGGTTCTAGGGGCATGTCAGGTTCAATCTTCAGACTCAGGTCCATTGATGCCCGTTTCTTCCTGCAGGTAGGTGCTGAAGGTGTGTCAGTCAGACTGCGCATTTTTTACAGAGCAGCCTATGAAATTGGTGTGGGTTCAGGTGCCTTCAATGTTTCTCCCATTCTAGAAGATTGTTTTCCACGTCATGGGTCTCCCCAAACAAGGATTCCAGAGTGGGCTTTTGGGTCACGTGGCCTGGACAACACAACCAATGGTTAGGATTTGGGCCAAGAGGCACGAGAGGCCTGCTCTCTGGCTTCCTGGTCCAGCCCCCAACAGGGTGTGCTTTAAAGGGGTCTCAGGCTTGGGTCATAAGGCCTGCTTGTGCCCAGTATCCCCTCCTGATTGGGCGTGGTCTCATGGGCCATGTAGCTGGCTCCCACTCTAGAGTAGTACAACCATCTCCACATCCACATTCCTGCCATGAGGAAGGAGGAGTACTCTGCTGTGATTCAGGATCCCCCATAGGCAGGGATTTGCGCTACCTTCTAGGGTAGATACCTACATAACCAGGTTCGGAGGAGATGATGGGATCTGGCCAAGACAGAGCCCACCTGCAGGATATGGGTCGTGCTATGTCGCTGGCTGACAGGAGGTCGGGGCTCAGGCTGTGTCAGACAGAGCATCAGTTCACAGGGCGGCCTATGATAACAGGGTGCCCTTGAGGGCGATGCTGCTGGACACTCATCTGGGGATTCTGGGCAGACCCTTAGGGCATTTCTTCCTTCCGGTGGGCAGGCAGAAGGCAGCTTTGTTTTTCCAGAATTCCCAATATGGATGGCCTGCTGTCAAGGTGTGTGAGGATGGAAGTCTGGAAACAAAGCTATGCTTATGTTCAGTTCCGAGGCATTAACAGTTCCAATGTGCAGCGTCTGTTTCGAGATCTCAAGCACCTGTGGACGATCTAGTGTGAGATGTCTGCTCACGATGGAATTTGTATCCATAATGGCCAGCGAATGCTCGTGGGGCCTCAAGAAGCCTTGGCTGCTTTCCCAAGCTGGAGCTTGTGAGCTGCTCCAAACAGCAAGGTGTCCTTCAGCGGGAAAGGGGAATTCCAGTTAGAGGGCTCCAGGGTCCCCATATGGAAAGATTCGATAGCAGAGCTCTCCGAATGGATGCCTGGAAATTCTACCTCCGTTATCACTGAAGCCTAGGAACAGGGCAGCTTTGATCCAGTGGCTCTGCTTCGCAGTTCCAAGGGATCTGAGTTGACGGAGGTTCTCAGTCTGACGGGTCACAATGCTGCTTGGTGCCTACGGAGACCTTAGAATGTGGCTGTGGCTCTGGGGCCATGCAGGATTCTCCTAGGCTGAGGGTTGGTCCCCGTTCTCAAGAGCAAGGTTTCCTTCTCGAGACCAGAGGGATTCTATTGTATGATTAGGGGCCACACTTTGGGCCATAAGTTGGTTTTCCAGAACAGGCCTAAGGGACAGAGGCCTGAAAACCTAAGCTAGGTATTGGATGAGGTTCTCCGGGCATGTCAATTTCAATCTTCAGACTCAGATCCATTGACATGCGTTTCCTCCTGCAGGTAGGTGCTGAAGGTGTGTCAGTCAGACTGCGCATTTTTTCCAGAGCAGCCTATGAAATTGGTGTGGGTTCAGGTGACTTGAAGTTTTCTCCCATTCTGAAAGATTTGCTACTGAGATGTGCAGAGTTCCCTCGGGAGAGCAGGCCCAATGATGCTGTTTGGTTCTGGAGGTCCCATCCTGGAGGGCATGTGGTCACAGCTTTGGGAACCAAGTCTTCAGACAGCAACTCGGGGAAGAATTAGTAGCGAAGTTATGGCAGGCCCGATCTGCAGACCCTGAAAGCAGCTCCTCAGGATTTGAATTTCGGGTGCTGGGAGGCAGGAGCAGAGGCTTATCTGTCTGGACTCTATATCCAGGATGGTCTCAGAATGATAAGGTTGCTAAATGGGTCCATGGGAGGTTCTACCTATCTGGGGTTTTTCCCCGGCTCCCAAGAGTTTGCTGTCTTTCTGGGGGATGGGAAGAGTTCTGTTTTCCACGTCAGGGGTCCCGCCCAATCAAGGATTCCAGAGTGGGGTTGTGGGTCACGTGGCCTGGTCAAGCCCACCAAGGGTTAGGATTTGGGCCAAGAGGCACGAGAGGCCTGCTCTCTGGCTTCCTGGTCCAGCCCCCCACAGGGTGTGCTTTAAAGGGGTCTCATGCTGAGGGACATAATGCCTGCTTGTGCCCAGCGGCCCCTCCTGAGTGGGCGTGGTCTCATGGGCCATGTAGCTGGCTCCCACACTAGAAAAGAACAACCATCTCAACATCCACATTCCTGCCATGAGGAAGGAGGAGGACTCTGCTGTGATTCAGGTTCCCCCATAGGCAGGGATTTGCGCTACCTTCTGGGGTCAGATACCTACATACCCAGGTTCACAGGAGATGACGGACTCTGACCAGGACAGAACCCACCTGCAGGATATGGGTCGCGGTATGTGGCTGGATGACAGGAGTCCGGGGCACGGGCTGTGTCAGACAGAGCATCAGTTCACAGGGCA
>NW_019154256.1:38073-50599 GCF_002288905.1 Enhydra lutris kenyoni
AGGAGGAGTACTCTGTTGTGCTTCAGGTGCACACAAGGGCAGGGTTTAGCACTACCTTCTGGGGTCAGATACCTGCATACCCAGGTTGGATGGAAATAACGGGCTCGGGCCAAGGCAGTTCCCAGCAGCAGGATATGGGTCCCGCTATCTGGCTGGCCGACAGGAGATTGGGTCTCGGGCTGTGTTACACAGAGCATTAGTTCACAGGCGACCTATGATATCAGGGTGCCCTTGAGGGCCATGTGTTTGGACGCTCATTTGGAGTTTTGGGCAGACCTGTAGGACATTTCTTCTTTCTGTTGGCCAGGTCGATGGCAGCTTTGAGACTCCAGAATTCCCAAGGTGGAGGGCCTGCTGGCAAAGCTTGTGAGGATCGAAATCTGAAAACACAATCTATGGTTATGTTCAGTGCCGAGGGCATGATAGTTCCAATGTGCAGCAGCTGTTTCAAGATCTCCAGCACCTGAGGATGGGCGAGGTTGAGATGTCTCCTCACAGTGGAATTTGTATCCATGATGGCCAATGAATGCTCGGGTGGCCTCAAGAAGCCTTGGAGGCTTATCCAAGCTGGAGCTTGTGAGCTGCTCCAAACCACAAGGTGTCCTTCGGCGGTACAGGGGAAGTCAGGTTAGAGGTCTCCCACATGGAAAGATTCGACAGCAGAACTCTCCGAATGGATGCCTGGATACCCCACCTCACGTTACCACAGCAGCCAAGGAACAAGGCAGCTTTGAACCGCTGCCTCTGGTTCGAAGGTCCAAGTGATCTGAGTTGACAGAGGTTCTCAGTCTGACGGGTCCCAATGCTGCTTGGTGTCCAGGGATATCTTAGAAAGTGGCTGTGGCTCTGTGGCCATGCTGGAATCTCCTAGGCTGAGGGTTGGTCCCCGTCTCAAGAGCAAGGTTTCCTTCTCCAGACCAGAGGAATTATATTGTATGGCTAGGGGCCACACGTTGGGCCATAAGTTGGTTTTCCAGAACAGGCCTGAGGGACGGAGGCATGAAAACCTAAGCTAGGTATTAGATGAGGTTCTAGGGGCATGTCAGGTTCAATCTTCAGACTCAGGTCCATTGACGTGTGTTTCTACCTGCAGGTAGGTGCTGAAGGTTTGTCAGTCAGAATGCGCATTTTTTCCAGAGCAGCATATGAAATTGGTCTGGGTTCAGGTGCCTTGAAGGTTTCTCCCATTCTGGAAGGTTTGGGCAACTGAGATATGCAGAGTTCCTTCGGGAGAGCAGGCCCCGTGATGCTGTTTGGTTCTGGAGGTCCCATCATGGAGGGCATGGGGTCACGGCTTTGGGAACCATGTCTTCAGACACCAACTCGGGAAAGAATTAGGAGCGAAGTTATGGCAGGCCCGATTTGCAGACCCTGAAAGCAGCTCCTCAGTATTTGAAATTCCGATGCCTGGGAGCAGTAGCAGAGGCTTTTCTGTCTGGACTCTATATCGAGGATGGCCTCGGAATGATAGGGTTGCTACATGGGTCCATGGGAGTTTGTTCCTATCTGGGGTTTTTCCCCGGCTCCCAAGAGTTTGCTGTCTTTCTGGGGGAAGGGAAGAGTGCTCTTTTCCACGTCAGGGGTCACGCCCAAAAAAGGATTCCATAGTGGGGTTGTGGGTCACGTGGCCTGGACAAACCCACCAATGGTTAGGATTGGGCCCAAGAGGCACGAGAGGCCTGCTCTCTGGCTTCCTGGTCCAACCCCCAACAGGCTGTGCTTTAAAGGGGTCTCAGGCTGAGGGTCACAAGGCCTGCTTGTGCCAAGCTACCCCTCCTGAGTGGGCGTTGTCTCATGGGCCATGTAGCTCGCTCCCACCCTAGAGTATTACAACCATCTCAACATCCACATTCCTGTCAGGAGGAAGGAGGAGTACTCTGCTGTGATTCAGGTTCCCCCATAGGCAGGGATTTGCGCTACCTTCTAGGGTCAATACCTGCATACCCAGGTTCGCAGGAGATGACGGGCTCTGACCAAGACAGAGCCCACCTGCAGGATATAGGTCGCGCTATGTGGGCGGCTGACAGGAAGCCGGGGCTCGGGCTGTGTGAGACAGAGCACCAGTTCACAGGGCAGCCTATGATATCAGGGTGCCCTTGAGTGCCATGCTTCTAGACCCTCATCTGGGGATTCTGTGCAGACTCGTAGGGCCTTTCTTCCGTCCGGTGGGCTGGCAGAAGGCAGCTTTGTTTTTCCAGAATTCCCAATATGGATGGCCTGCTGGCGAGGTGTGTGATGGTGGAAGTCTGAAAACAAAGCTATGCTTATGTTGAGTGCCGAGGCCATAACAGTTTTAAAATGCAGCGTCTGTTTCGAGATCACAAGCACCTGAAGACGATCGAGTGTGAGATGACTGCTCACGCTGGAATTTGTATCCATGATGGCCCACGAATGCTCGTGCGGCCTCAAGAAGCCTTGGCGGCTTTCCGAAGCTGGAGCTTGTAAGCTGCTCTAAACAGCCAGGTGTCCTTCAGCGGGACAGTGGAAGTCCAGTTAGAGGGCTCCAGGGTCCCCATATGGAAAGATTCGAGAGCAGAGCTCTCCGAATGGATGCCTGGAATCTCCACCTCCGTTACCACTGAAGCCTAGGAACAGGGCAGCTTTGATCCAGTGGCCCTGCTTCGCAGTTCCAAGGGATCTGAGTTGACGGAGGTTCTCAGTCTGTTGGGTCACAATGCTGCTTGGTGTCCAGGGAGACCTTAGAATGTGGCGGTAGCTCTGGGGTCATGCAGGAACCTCCTAGAATTTGGGGGGGACCCCGTTCCCAAGAGCAAAGTTTCCTTCTCAGGACCAGAGGGGTTCTACTGTATGGCTCAGGGACCAAACGTTGGGCCATATGTTGGTTTTCCAGAACAGGCAGGAGGGACAGAGGCCTGAAAACATAAGCTAGGTTATGGATGAGGACCTAGGGGCATGTCAGGTTGAATCTTCGGACTCTGGCCCATTTACGTGCGTGTCTTCCTGGAGGTAGGTGCTGACGGTGTCTCATACTGCGCCTTTTTCCCAGAGAGGCCTATGAAATTGGGGTGGGTTCAGAAGCCTTGCAAGTTTCTCCCATTCTGGATGTTTTGGGCAATTGAGACGGGTAGAGTTTCCTCGGAAGAGCAGGCCCAGTGATGCGGTGCGGTTCTGGAGGTCCCGTCCTGGATGGCAAGTGGTCAAAGCTTTGGGAACGAAGTCTCCAGACAGCAACTCGGGGAAGAATTAGGGGCGAAGTATGGCAGGCCCGAAGTGCAGACCCTGAAAGCAGCTCCTCAGGATTTAAAATTCGGGTGCCTGGGAGGCAGTAGCAGAGGCTTTTCTCTCTGGACTGTATACCTAGGATGGTCTCGGATGGACGGGTGAGCACATGGGTCCATGGGATATTCTCCCTTTCTGGGGATTCTGACAGGCTCCCAAGAGTTTGGTGTTTTTCTGGGGGAAGGGCAGAGTGCTGTTTTCCATCTCAGGGGTCCTGAACAAACAGGAATTCCAGAGACGGGTTGTGGGTCACGTGGCCTGGACAACCTCACCAAGGGTTAGGATTGGGACTAGGGGCACAATATGTTCTCTCTGTGGGATCCTGGTCCAGCCCCGACAGGCTGTGCTTGAAAGGGGTCTCAGGCTAAGAGTCACAATGCCTGTTTGGGCCCAGTTGCCCCTCCTGAGTGGGCGTGGTCTCATGGGCCATGCAGGGGGCTCCCACTCTGAAAGTAGTACCACCATATCAACATCCACTTTCCTGCCATGGGGAAGGAGGAGGACTCTGTTGTGCTTCAGGTACACACAAGGGCAGGGATTAGCACTACCTTCTGAGGTCAGATACCTGCATACCCAGGTTGGATGGAAATAACGGGCTCGGGCCAAGGCAGTTCCCACCTGCAGGATATGGGTCCCGTGATCTGGCTGGCCGACAGGAGATTGGGTCTCGGGCTGTGTTACACAGAGCTTTAGTTCACAGGGCGACCTATGATATCAGGGTGCCCTTGAGGGCCATGTGGTTGGACGCTCTTTGGGGGTTTTGGGCAGACCTGTAGGACATTTCTTCTTTCTGTTGGCCAGGTAGAATGCAGCTTTGTGACTCCAGAATTCCCAAGGTGGAGGGCCTGCTGGCAAAGCTTGTGAGGATCGAAATCTGAAAACACAATCTATGGTTATGTTCAGTGCCGAGGGCATGACAGTTCCAATGTGCAGCAGCTGTTTCAAGATCTCCAGCACCTGAGGATGGGCGAGGGTGAGATGTCTGCTCACACTGGAATTTGTATCCATGATGGCCAACGAATGCTCGGTGGCCTCAAGAAGCCTTGGAGGCTTATCCTAGCTGGAGCTTGTGAGCTGCTCCAAACCACAAGGTTTCCTTCTGCGGGACAGGGGAAGTCAGCTTAGAGGCCTCCCACATGGAAAGATTCGACAGCAGAGCTCTCCGAATGGATGCCTGAAACCCCACCTCGCGTTACCACAGCTGCCAAGGAACAGGGCAGCTTTGATCCGCTGCCTCTGGTTCGAAGGTCCAAGTGATCTGAGTTGACCGAGGTTCTCAGTCTGACGGGTCCCAATGCTGCTTGTTGTCCAGGGAGACCTAAGAATGTGGCTGTGGCTCTGGGGCCATGCAGGAATCTCCTAGGCTGAGGGTTGGTCCCCGTTTTCAAGAGCAAGTTTTCTTTCTCGAGACCAGAGGGATTCTATTGTATGGCTAGGGGCCACACGATGGGCCATAAGTTGGTCTTCCAGAACAGGCCTGGGGACGGAGGCCTGAAAACCTAAGCTGGGTATCGGATGAGGTTCTAGGGGCCTGTCAGGTTCAATCTTCAGACTCAGGTCCATTGACGTGGGTTTCTACCTGCAGGTAGGTGCTGAAGGTGTGTCAGTCAGACTGCGCATTTTTTCCAGAGCAGCCTATGAAATTGGTGTGGGTTCAGGTGCCTTGAAGGTTTCTCCCATTCTGGAAGGTTTGGGCAACTGAGATGTGCAGAGTTCCCTCGGGAGAGCAGGCCCAGTGATGCTGTTTGTTTCTGGAGGTCCCATCCTGGAGGACATGTGGTCACGGCTTTGGGAACCAAGTCTTTATACAGCAACTCGGAGAAGAATTAGGATCGAATTTATGGCAGGCCCGATCTGCAGACCCTGAAAGCAGCTACTCAGGATTTGAAATTCGGATGCCTGGGAGCAGCAGCAGAGGCTTTCTGTCTGGACTCTATATCCAGGATGGCCTCGGAATGATAGGGTTGCTACATGGGTCCATGGGAGTGTCTTCCTATCTGGGGTTTTTCCCCGGCTCCCAAGAGTTTGCTGTCTTTCTGGGGGAAGGGAAGAGTGCTCTTTTCCACGTCAGTGTTCACGCCCAAAAAGGGTTCCAGAGTGGGGTTGTGGGTCACGTGGCCTGGACAACCCCACCAAGGGTTAGGATTTGGGCCAAGAGGCACGAGAGGCCTGCTCTCTGGCTTCGTGGTCCAGCCTCCAACAGGCTGTGCTTTAAAGGGGTCTCATGCTGAGGGACATAATGCCTACTTGTGCCCAGCAGCCCCTCCTGAGTGGGCGATGTCTCCTGGGCCATGTAGCTGGCTCCCACTCTAGTGTAGTACAACCATCTCAACAACCACATTCCTGCCATGAGGAAGGAGGAGGACTCTTCTGTGATTCAGGTTCCCCCATAGGTAGGGATTTGCGCTACCTTCTGGGGTCAGATACCTGCATACCCAGGTTCGCAGGAGATTACGGGCTCTGACCAAGACAGAGCCCACCTGCAGGATATGGGTCGCGCTATGTGGCTGGCTGACAGGAGGCCGGGGCTCGGGCTGTGTCAGAGAGAGCATCAGTTCACAGATCGGCCTATGATATCAGGGTGCCCTTGAGGGCCATGCTGCTGGACCCTTTTCTGTGGATTCTGGGCAGACCCGAAGGGAATTTCTTCCTTCCGGTGGGCAGGCAGAAGGCAGCTTTGCTCTTCCAGAATATCCAATATGGATGGCCTGCTGGCAAGGTGTGTGAGGATGGAAGTCTGAAAACAAAGCTATGCTTATGTTGAGTGCCGAGGCCATAACAGTTCCAATGTGCAGCGTCTGTTCGATATCTCAAGCTCCTGAGTACGATCGAGTGTGAGATGTCTCCTTACGCTGGAATTTGTATCAATGATGTCCCACGAATGCTCGTGCGGCCTCAGGGAGCCTTGGCGGCTTTCCGAAGCTGGAGCTTGTGAGCTGCTCCAAACAGCAAGTTGTCCTTCAATGGGACAGGGGAAGTACAGTTAGAGGGCTCCAGGGTCCCCATATGGAAAGATTCGGTAGCAGAGCTCTATGAATGGATGCCTGGAAACTCTACCTCCGTTACCACTGAAGCCTAGGAACAGGGCAGCTTTGATCCAGTGGCTCTGCTTCGCAGTTTCAAGGGATCAGAGTTGAAGGAGGTTCTCAGTCTGACGGGTCACAATGCTGCTTGGTGTCCAGGGAGATCTTAGAATGTGGCGGTAGCTCTAGGGCCATGCAGGAACCTCCTAGCCTGTGGGTGGTACCCCGTTCCCAAGAGCAAAGTTTCCTTCTCGAATCCAGAGGGGTTTACTGTATGGCTCTGGGACCACACGTTGGGCCATATGTTGGTTTTCCAAAACAGGCTGGAAGGACAGAGGCCTAAAAACCTAAGCTAGGTTTTGGATGAGGTCCTAGGGGCATGTCAGGTTGAATCTTCGGACTCAGGCCCATTGACGTGCGTGTCTTCCTGGAGGTAGGTACTGACGGTGTCTCATACTGCGCCTTTTTTCCAGAGCGGCCTATGAAATTGGGGTGGGTTCAGGTGCCTTGCAGATTTCTCCCATTCTGGATGGTTTTGGCAAGTGAGACGGGAATAGTTTCCTCTGGAGAACAGGCCCAGTGATGCGGTGTGGTTCTGGGGGTCAGATCCAGGAGGGCATGTGGTCAAGGCTTTGGGAACGAAGTCTTCAGAGAGCCACTCGGGGAAGAATTAGGGGCGAGGTTATGGCAGGCCGGACGTGCAGACCCTGAAAGCAGCTCCTCAGGATTTGAAATTCGGGTGCCTGTGAGGCAGGAGCAGAGGCTTTCCTCTCTGGACTGTATACCTAGGATGGTCTTGGAATGGACGGGTGAGCAAATGGGTCCATGGGATATTCTCCCTTTCTGGGGATTCTCCCAGGCTCCCAAGAGTTTGGTGTTTTTCTGGGGGAAGGGAAGAGTGCTCTTTTCCATCTCAGGGTTCCTTTCAAAACAGCGACTCCAGAGACAGGTTGTGGGTCACGTGGCCTGGACAACCCCACCAAGGTTAGGATTTGGGTCTAGGGGCACAATAGGTTCTCTCTGTGGGATCCTGGTCCTGCCCCGACAGGCTGTGCTTGAAAGGGGTCTCAGGCTAAGAGTCACAATGCCTGTTTTTGCCCAGTTAACCCTCAAGAGTGGGCGTGGTCTCATGGGTCATGTAGGTGGCTCCCACTCTGAAAGTAGTACCACCATATCAACATCCACTTTCCTGCCATGAGGAAGGAGGAGTACTCTGTTGTGCTTCAGGTACACACAAGGGCAGGGTTTTGCACTACCTTCTAGGGTCAGATACCTGCATACCCAGGTTGGATGGAAATAATGGTCTCGGGCCAAGGCAGTTCCAACCTGCAGGATATGCGTCCCACTATCTGGCTGGCCGACAGGAGATTGGGTCTCGGGCTGTGTTACACAGAGCATTAGTTCACAGGGCGACCTATGATATCAGGGTTCCCTTGAGGGCCGTGTGGTTGGACGCTCATTTGGGGTTTTCGGCAGACCTGTAGGACATTTCTTCTTTCTGTTGGCCAGGTAGAAGGCAGCTTTGTGACTCCAGAATTCCCAAGGTGGAGGGCCTGCTGGCAAAGCTTGTGAGGATCGAAATCTGGAAACACAAGCTATGATTATGTTCTGTGCCGAGGGCATGACAGTTCCAATATGCAGCAGCCTTTCAAGATCTCCAGCACCTGAGGATGGGCGAGGGTGAGATGTCTGCTCACACTGGAATTTGTATCCATGATGGCCAACGAATGCTCGGGTGGCCTCAAGAAGCCTTGGAGGCTTATCCAAGCTGGAGCTTGTGAGCTGCTCCAAACCACAAGCTGTCCTTCTGCGGGACAGGGGAAGTCAGCTTAGAGGTCTCCCACAGGGAAAGAATCGACAGCAGAGCTCTCCGAATGGATGCCTGGAAACCCCACCTCGCGTTACCGCAGCAGCCTAGGAACAGGGCAACTTTGATCCGCTGCCTCTGGTTCGAAGTTCCAAGTGATCTGAGTTGACAGAGGTTCTTAGTCTGACGGGTCACAATGCTGCTTGGTGTCCAGGGAGACCTTAGAATGTGGCTGTGGCTCTGAGGCCATGCAGGAATCTCCTAGGCTGAGGGTTGGTCCCCGTTCTCAAGAGCAAGCTTTCCTTCTCGAGACCAGAGGGATTCTATTGTATGGCTAGGGGCCACACGTTGGGCCATAAGTTGGTTTTCCAGGACAGGCCTGAGGGACAGAGGCCTGAAAACCTAAGCTACGTATTGGATGAAGTTCTAGGGGCATGTCAGGTTCAATCTTCAGACTCAGGTCCATTGACGTGCGTTTCCTCCTGCAGGTAGGTGCTGAAGGTGTGTCAGTCAGACTGCGCATTTTTTCCAGAGCAGCCTGTGAAATTGGTATGGGTTAAGGTGCCTTGAAGGTTTCTCCCATTCTGTCAGGTTTGGGCAACTGAGATGTGCAGAGTTCCCTCGGCAGATCAGGCCCAGTGATGCTGTTTGGTTCTGGAGGTCCCATCCTGGAGGGCATGTAGTCACGGCTTTGGGAACCAATTCTTCAGACACCAAGTCGGGGAAGAATTAGGAGCGAAGTTATGTCAGGCCCGATCTGCAGACCCTGGAGCAGCTCCTCGGTATTTGAAATTTTGATGCCTGGGAGCAGTAGCAGTGGCTTTTCTGTCTGGACTCTATATCTACGATGGCCTCGGAATGATAGGGTTGCTACATGGGTCCACGGGATGTTCTTCCTATCAGGGTTTTTTTCCCGGCTCCCAAGAGTTTGCTGTCTTTCTGGGGGAAGGGAAGAGTGCTGTTTTCCACGTCAGGGTTCCCGCCCAAACAAGGATTCCAGAGTGGGGTTGTGGATCACCTGGCCTGGACAACCCCACCAAGGGTTAGGATTTGGGCCAAGAGGCACGAGAGGCCTGCTCTCTGGCTTCGTGGTCCAGCCCCCAACAGGCTGTGCTTTAAAGGGGTCTCATGCTGAGGGACATAATGCCTGCTTGTGCCCAGCTTCCCCTCCTGAGTGGGCGATGTCTCCTGGGATATGTAGCTGGCTCCCACTCTAGAAAAGTACAACAATCTCAACATCCACATTCTTACCATGAGGAAGGAGGAGGACTCTGCTGTGATTCAGGTTCCCCCATAGGCAGGGATTTGCGCTACCTTCTGGGGTCAGATACCAGCATACCCAGGTTCGCAGGAGATGACTGTCTCTGACCAAGACAGAGCCAACTTGCAAGATATGGGTCGTGCTATGTGGCTGTCTGACAGGAGGCCAGGCTCAGGCTGTGTCAGACAGAGCATCAGTTCACAGGGCGGCCTATGATATCAGGGTGCCCTTGAGGGCCATGCTGCTAGACCCTCATCTGGGAATTCAGGGCAGACCCGTAGGGCATTTCTTCCTTCCGGTGGGCAGGCAGAAGGCAGCTTTGTTTTTCCAGAATTCCCAACATGGATGGCCTACTGGCAAGGTGGGTGAGGATGGAAGACTGAAAACAAAGCTACGCTTATGTTCAGTGCCGAGGCCATAACAGTTCCAATGTGCAGCGTCTGTTTCGAGATCTCAAGCACCTGAGGACGATCGAGTGTGAGATGTCTGCTCACGCTGGAATTTGTATCCATGATGGCCAACGAATGCTCGTGCGGCCTCAAGAAGCCTTGGCGGCTTTCCGAAGCTGGAGCTTGTGAGCTGCTCCAAACAGCAAGGTGTCCTTCAGCGGGACAGGGGAAGTCCAGTTAGAGGGCTCCAGGTTCCCCATAGGAAAGTTTCGATAGCAGAGCTCTCTGAATGGATGCCTGGAAACTCCACATCCGTTACCACTGAAGCCTAGGAACAGGGCAGCTTTGATCCGGTGGCTCTGCTTCGCAGTTCCAAGGGATCTGAGTTGACTGAGGTTCTCAGTCTAACGGGTCACAATGCTGCTTGGTGTCCAGCGAGATCTTAGAATGTGGCGGTAGCTCTGGGGCCATGCAGGAACCTCCTAGCCTGTGGGTTAGACCCCGTTCCCAACAGCAAAGTTTCCTTCTCAGGACCAGAGGGGTTCTACTGTATGGCTCAGGGACCACACGTTGGGCCATATGTTGGTTTTCCAGAACAGGCCGGAGGGACTGAGACCTGAAAACCTAAGCTAGGTTTTGGATGAGGTCCTAGGGGCATGTCAGGTTGAATCTTCGGACTCAGGCCCATTGACGAGCGTGTCTTCCTAGAGGTAGGTGATGACGGTGTCTCATACTGCGCCTTTTTTACAGAGCGGCCTATGAAATTGGGGTGGGTTCAGGTGCCTTGCAGGTTTCTCCCATTCTGGATGGTTTGGGCAATTGAGACGGGCAGAGTTTCCTCGGGAGAGCAGTCCCAGTGATGCTATGTGATTTTGGGGGTCCCATCCTGGAGGGCATGTGGTCAAGGCTTTGGGAACGAAGTCTTCAGACAGCAACTCGTAGAAGAATTAGGGGCGGGGTTATGGCAGGCCCGATGTGAAGACCCTGAAAGCAGTTCCTCAGGATTTTTAATTCGGGTGCCTGGGAGACAGTAGCAGAGGCTTTTCTCTCTGGACTGTATACCTAGGATGGTCTCGGAATGGACGGGTGAGCACATGGGTCCATGGGATATTCTCCCTTTCTGGGGATTCTGCCAGGCTCCCAAGAGTTTGGTGTTTTTCTGGGGGAAGGGAAGAGTGCTCTTTTCCATCTCAGGGGTCCTGCCCAAACAGGGATTCCAGAGACGGGTTGTGGGTCACGTGGCCTGGACAACCTCACCAAGGGTTAGGATTTGGGTCTTGGGGCACAATAGGATCTCTCTGTGGGATCTTGGTCCAGCTACGACAGGCTGTGCTTGAAAGGGTTCTCAGACTCAGAGTCACAATGCCTGTTTGTGCCCAGTTGCCCCTCCTGAGTGGGAGTGGTCTCATGGGCCATGCAGGTGGCTCCCACTCTGAAAGTAGTACAACCATATCAACATCCACTTCTCTGCCATGGGGAAGGAGAGGACTCTGTTGTGCTTCAGGTACACAAAGGGCAGGGTTTTGCACTACCTTCTGGGGTCAGATACCTGCATACGCAGGTTGGATGGAAATAACGGGCTCGGGCCAAGGCAGTTCCAACCTGCAGGATATGGGTCCCGCTATCTGGCTGGCCGACAGGATATTGGGTCTCGGGCTGTGTTACACAGAGCTTTAGTTCACAGGGCGACCTATGATATCAGGGTGCCCTTGAGGGCAGTGTGGTTGGACGCTCATTTGGGGTTTTCGGCAGACCTGTAGGACATTTCTTCTTTCTGTTGGCCAGGTAGAAGGCAGCTTTGTGACACCAGAATTCCCAAGGAGGAGGGCCTGCTGGCAAAGCTTGTGAGGATCGAAATCTGAAAACACAAGCTATGGTTATGTTCAGTGCCGAGGGCATGACAGTTCCAGGGTGCATCAGCTGTTTCAAGATCTCCAGCCCCTGAGGATGGGCGATGGTGAGATGTCTGCTCACACTGGAATTCGTATCCATGATGGCCAACGAATGCTCGGGTGGCCTCAAGAAGCCATGGAGTCTTATCCAAGCTGGAGATTGTGAGCTGCTCCAAAACACAAGGTCCCTTCTGCGAGACAGGGGAAGTCAGCTTAGACGTCTCCTACATGGAAAAAATCGACAGCAGAGCTCTCCGAATGGATGCCTGGAAACCTCACCTCGCATTACCACAGAAGCCAAGGAACAGGGTAGCTTTGATCCGCTGCCTCTGGTTCGAAGTTCCAAGGGATCTGAGATGACAGAGGTTCTCAGTCTGACGGGTCACCATGCTGCTTGGTGTCCAGGGAGACCTTAGAATGTGGCTGTGGCTCTGGGGCCATGCAGGAATCTCCTAGGCTGAGGGTTGGTCCCCGTTCTCAAGAGCAAGATTTCCTACTCGAGACCAGAGGGATTCTATTGTATGGCTAGGGGCCACACGTTGGGCCATAAGTTGGTTTACAGAACAGGCGTGTGGGACAGATGCCTGAAAGCCTAAGCTAGGTATTGGATGAAGTTCTAGGGGCATGTCAGGTTCAATCTTCAGACTCAGGTCCATTGACGTGCGTTTCTTCCTGCAGGTAGGTGCTGAAGGTCTGTCAGTCAGACTGCGCATTTTTTCCAGAGCAGCCTATGAAATTGGTGTGGGTTCAGGTGCCTTGAAGGTTTCTTCCATTCTGTCAGGTTTGGGCAACTGAGATGTGCAGAGTTCCCTCGGGAGAGCAGGCCCAGTGATGCTGTTTGGTTCTGGAGGTCCCTTCCTGGAGGGTATGTGGTCACGGCTTTTGGAACCAAGTCTTCAGACAGCAACTCGGGG
>NW_019154256.1:50699-82830 GCF_002288905.1 Enhydra lutris kenyoni
CTAGGGGCATGTCAGGTTCAATCTTCAGACTCAGGTCCATTGACGTGCGTTTCTTCCTGCAGGTAGGTGCTGAAGGTCTGTCAGTCAGACTGCGCATTTTTTCCAGAGCAGCCTATGAAATTGGTGTGGGTTCAGGTGCCTTGAAGGTTTCTCCCATTCTGTCAGGTTTGGGCAACTGAGATGTGCAGAGTTCCCTCGGGAGAGCAGGCCCAGTGATGCTGTTTGGTTCTGGAGGTCCCTTCCTGGAGGGTATGTGGTCACGGCTTTTGGAACCAAGTCTTCAGACAGCAACTCGGGGAAGAATTAGGAGCGAAGTTATGGCAGGTCCGATCTGCAGACCCTGAAAACAACTCCTCAGGATTTGAAATTCGGTTGCATGGGAGCTGTAGCAGAGGCTTTTCTGTCTGGACTCTATATCAAGGATGGTCTAGGAATGATAGGGTTGCTACATGGGTCCATGGGAGGTTCTACCAATCTGGGGTTTTTCCCCGGCTCCCAAGAGTTTGCTGTCTTTCTGGGGGAAGGGAAGAGTGCTGTTTTCCACGTCAGGGGTCCCGCCCAACAAGGATTCCAGAGTGGGGTTGTGGGTCACGTGGCCTGGACATCCCCACCAAGGGTTAGGATTTGGGCCAAGAGGCACGAGAGGCCTGCGCTCTGGCTTCCTGGTCCAGCCCCCAACAGGGTGTGCTTTAAAGGGGTCTCATGCTGAGGGACATGATGCCTGCTTGTGCCCAGCTGCCCCTCCTGAGTGAGCGTGGTCTCATGGGCCATATAGCTGGCTCCCACTCTAGAAAAGTACAACCATCTCCACATCCACATTCCTGCCATGAGGAAGGAGGAGGACTCTGCTGTGATTCAGGTTCCCCCATAGGCAGGGATTTCCACTACCTTCTGGGGTCAGATTCCTGCATATCCAGGTTCGCAGGAGATGACGGACTCTGACCAAGACAGAGCCAAACTGCAGGTTATGGGTCGCGATTTGTGAATGGCTGACAGGAGGCCTGGTCTCGGGCTGTGTCAGACAGAGCATCAGTTCACAGGGCGGCCTATGATATCAGGGTGCCCTTGAAGGCCATGCTTTTGGACACTCATCTAGGGGTTCTGGGCAGACCCGTAGGGCATTTCTTCCTTCCGATGGGCAGGCAGAAGGCAGCTTTGTTTTTCCACAATTCCCAATATTGATGGCCTGCTGGCAAGGTGTGTGAGGATGGAAGTCTGAAAACAAAGCTATGGTTATGTACAGTGCCGAGGCCATAACAGTTCCGATGTGCAGCGTCTGTTTCGAGATCTCAAGCACCTGAGGACGATCGAGTGTGAGATGTCTGCTCACGCTGGAATTTGTATCCATGATGGCCCACGTATGTTCGTGCGGCCTCCAGAAGCCTTTGCGGCTTTCCGAAGCTGGAGCTTGTGACTGCTCCAAACAGCAAGGTGTCCTTCAGCGGGACAGGGAAAGTCCAGTTAGAGGGCTCCAGGGTCCCCATATGGAAAGATTCGATAGCAGAGCTCTCCGAATGGATTGCTGGAAACTCCACCTCTGTTACCACTGAAGCCTAGGAACAGGGTAGCTTTGATCCAGTGGCTCTGCTTCACAGTTCCAAGGGATCTGAGTTGACAGAGGTTCTCAGTCTGACGGGTCACAATGCTGCTTGGTGTCCAGGGAGATCTTAGAATGTGGCGGTATCTCTGGGGCCATGCAGGAACGTCCTAGCCTGTGGGGGGACCCCGTTCCCAAGAGCAAAGTTTCCTCTCGGGACCAGAGGTGTTCCACTTTATGGCTCAGGGACAAAACGTTGGGCCATAGGTTGGTTTTCCAGAACAGACCGGAGGGACAGAGGCCTGAAAACCTAAGCTACGGTTTGGATGAGGTGCTAGGGTCATGTCAGGTTGAATCTTCGGACTCAGGCCCATTGACGTGCGTGTCTTCCTGGAGGTAGGTGCTGACGGTGTCTCATACTGCGCCTTTTTTCCAGAGCGGCCTATGAAATTGGGGTGGGTTCAGGTGCCCTGCAGGTTTCTCCCATTCTAATGGTTTAGGCAATAGAGATGAGCAGAGTCTCCTGGCAGAGCAGGCCCAGTGATGCGGTGTGATTTTGGGGGTCCCATCCTGGAGGGCATGTGGTCAAGGCTTTGGGAAAGAAGTCTTCAGTCAGCAACTCGGGGAAGAATTAGGGGCGAGGTTATGGCAGGCCCGATGTGAAGACCCTGAAAGCAGTTACTCAGGATTTTAAATTCGGGTGCCTGGGAGACAGTAGCAGAGGCTTTTCTCTTTGGACTTTATACCTAGAATGGTCTCGGAATGGACGGGTGAGCACATGGGTCCATGGGCTATTCTCCCTTTCTGGATTTCTGCCAGGCTCCCAAGAGTTTGGTGTTTTCCTGGGGGAAGGGAAGAGTGCTCTTTTCCATCTCAGGGGTCCTGCCCAAACAGGGATTCCAGAGACGGGTTGTGGGTCACGTGGCCTGGACAACCCCACCAAGGGTTAGGATTTGGGTCTTGGGCACAATAGGATCTCTCTGTGGGATCCTGGTCCAGCCCCGACAGGCTGTGCTTGAAAGGGGTCTCAGGCTAAGAGTCACAATGCCTGTTTGTGCCCAGTTGCCCCTCCTGAGTGGGCGTGGTCTCATGGGCCATGCAGGTGGCTCCCACTCTGAAAGTAGTACCACCATATCAACATCCACTTTCCTACCGTGGGGAAGGAGGAGTACTCTGTTGTGCTTCAGGTACACACAAGGGCAGGGATTTGCACTACCTTCTGGGTCAGATACCTGCATACCCAGGTTGGATGGAAATAACGGGCTCGGGCCAAGGCAGTTCCCACCTGCAGGATATGGGTCCCTCTATCTGGCTGGCCGACAGGACATTGGGTCACGGGCTGTGTTACACAGAGCATTAATTCACAGGGCGACCAATGATATCAGCGTTCCCTTGAGGACCGTGTGGTTGGACGCTCATTGGGGGTTTTGGGCAGATGTAGGACATTCCTTCTTTCAGTTGGCCAGGTAGAAGGCAGCTTTGTGACTCCAGAATTCCCAAGGTGGAGGGTCTGCTCGCAAAGCTTGTGAGGATCGAAAGCTGAAAACACAAGCTCTGGTTATGTTCAGTGCCGAGGGCATGACAGTTCCAATGTGCAGCAGCTGTTTCATGATCTCCAGCCCCTGAGAATGGGCGAGGGTGAGATGTCTGCTCACACTGGAATTTGTATCCATGATGGCCAACGAATGCTCGGGTGGCCTCAAGAAGCCTTGGAGGCTTATCCAAGCTGCAGCTTGTGAGCTGCTCCAAACCACAAGGTGTCCTTCTGTGGGACAGGGGAAGTCAGCTTAGAGGTCTCCCACATGGAAAGAATCGACAGCAGAGCTCCCCGAATGGATGCTGGAATCCCCACCTCGCGTTACCGCAGCAGCCAAGGAACAGGGCAGCTTTGATCCGCTGCCTCTGGTTCGAAGTTCCAAGTGATCTGAGTTGACAGAGGTTCTCAGTCTGACGGGTCCCAATGCTGCTTGGTGTCCAGGGAGACCTTAGAATGTGGCTGTGGCTCTGGGGCCATGCTGAATCTCCTAGGCTGAGGGTTGGTCCCCGTTCTCAAGAGGAATTTTTCCTACTCGAGACCAGAGGGATTCTATTGTATGGCTAGGGGCCACACGTTGGGCCATAAGTTGGTTTTCCAGAACAGGCGTGAGGGACAGAGGCCTGAAAGCCTAAGCTAGTTATTGGATGAGGTTCTAGGGGCATGTCAGGTTCAATCTTCAGACTCAGGTCCATTGACGTGCGTTTCTTCCTGCAGGTAGGTGCTGAAGGTGTGTCAGTCAGACTCCGCATTTTTTCCAGGGCAGCCTATGAAATTGGTGTGGGTTCAGGTTCCTTGAAGGTTTCTCCCATTCTGGAAGGTTTGGGCAACTGAGATGTGCAGAGTTCCCTCGGGAGAGCAGGCCCAGTGATGCTGTTTGGTTCTGGAGGTCCCATTCTGGAGGGTATGTGGTCACGGCTTTGGGAACCAAGTCTTCAGACAGCAACTCGGGGAAGAATTAGGAGCGAAGTTATGGCAGGCCCGTTCTGCAGACCCTGAAAGCAGCTCCTCAGGATTTGAAATTCGGATGCCTGGGAGCAGTAGCAGAGGCTTTTCTGTCTGGACTCTATATCCAGGATGGACTCAGAATGATAGGGTTGCTACATGGGTCCATGGGAGGTTCTACCAATCTGGGGTTTTTCCCCGGCTCCCAAGAGTTTGCTGTCTTTCTGGGGGAAGGGAAGAGTGCTGTTTTCCACGTCAGGGGTCCCGCCCAAACAAGGATCCCAGAGTGGGGTTGTGGGTCACGTGGCCTGGACAACCCCACCAAGGGTTAGGATTTGGGCCAAGAGGCACGAGAGGCCTGCTCTCTGGCTTCCTGGTCCAGCCCCCAACAGTGTGTGTTTTAAAGGGGTCTCTTGCTGAGGGACATGATGCCTGCTTGTGCCCAGATGCCCCTCCTCAGTGGGCGATGTCTCATGGGCCATGTAGCTGGCTCCCACTCCAGAAAGTACAACCATCTCAACATCCACATTCCTGCCATGAGGACGGAGGAGGACTCTGCTGTGATTCATGTTCCCTATAGGCAGGGATTTGCGCTACCTTCTGGGGTCAGATACCAGCATACCCATGTTCACAGGAGATGACTGGCTCTGACCAAGACAGAGCCAACTTGCATGATATGGGTCGTGCTATGTGGCTGTGTGACAGGAGGCCGGGCTCGGGCTGTGTCAGACAGAGCATCAGTTCACAGGGCGGCCTATGATATCAGGATGCCCTTGAGGGCCATGCTGCTGGACCCTCATCTGGGGATTCTGGGCAGACCCATAGGGCATTTTTTCCTTCCGGTGGGCAGGCAGAAGGCAGCTTTGTTTTTACAGAATTCCCAACATGGATGGCCTACTGGCAAGGTGGGTGAGGATGGAAGACTGAAAACAAAGCTACGCTTATGTTCAGTGCCGAGGCCATAACAGTTCCAATGTGCAGCGTCTGTTTCGAGATCTCAAGCACCTGAGGACGATCGAGTGTGAGATGTCTGCTCACGCTGGAATTTGTATCCATGATGGCCAACGAATGCTCGTGCGGCCTCAAGAAGCCTTGGCGGCTTTCCGAAGCTGGAGCTTGTGAGCTGTTCCAAACAGCAAGGTGTCCTTCAGCGGGACAGGGGAAGTCCAGTTAGAGGGCTCCAGGGTCCCCATATGGAAAGATTCGATAGCAGAGCTCTCAGAATGGATGCCTGGAAACTCCACCTCCGTTACCACTGAAGCCTAGGAACAGGGCAGCTTTGATCCGGTGGCTCTGCTTTGCATTTCCAAGGGATCTGAGTTGACCGAGGTTCTCAGTCTAACGGGTCACAATGCTGCTTGGTGTCCAGCGAGATCTTAGAATGTGGCGGTAGCTCTGGGGCCATGCAGGAACCTCCTAGCCTGTGGGTTAGACCCCGTTCCCAACAGCAAAGTTTCCTTCTCAGGACCAGAGGGGTTCTACTGTATGGCTCAGGGACCACACGTTGGGCCATATTTGGTTTTCCAGAATAGGCCGGAGGGACTGAGACCTGAAAACCTAAGCTAGGTTTTGGATGAGGTCCTAGGGGCATGTCAGGTTGAATCTTCGGACTCAGGCCCATTGACGTGCGTGTCTTCCTGGAGGTAGGTGCTGACTGTGTGTCATACTGCGCCTTTTTTCCAGAGCAGCCTATGAAATTGGGTGGGTTCAGGTGCCTTGCAGGTTTCTCCCATTCTGGATGGTTTTGGCAATTGAGACCGGCAGAGTTTCCTCGGGAGAGCAGGTCCAGTGATGCTGTTTGGATCTGGAGGTCCCGTCCTAAAGGGCATGTGGTCAAACTTTGGGAACGAAGTCTCCAGACAGCAACTCGGGGAAGAATTAGGGGCGAAGTTATGGCAGGCCCGATGTGCAGACCCTGAAAGCAGCTCCTCAGGATTTGAAATTCGGGTGCCTGGGAGGCAATAGCAGAGGCTTTTCTCTCTGGACTGTATACTTAGGGAGTTTTCGGAATGGACGGGTGAGCACATGGGTCCATGGTATATTCTCCTTTTCTGGGGATTCTGCCAGGCTCCCAAGAGATTGGTGTTTTTCTGGGGGAAGGGAAGAGTGCTCCTGTCCATCTCAGGGGTCCTGCCGAAACAGGTATTCCAGAGACGGGTTGTGGGTCACGTGGCCTGGACAACCCCACCAAGGGTTAGGATTTGGGTCTAGGGGCACAATAGGTTCTCTCTGTGGGGTCCTGGTCCAGCCTCGACAGGCTGTGCTTGAAAGGGGTCTCAGGCTAGGAGTCACAATGCCTGTTTGGGCCCAGTTGGCCCTCCTGAGTGGGCGTGGTCTAATAGGCCATGCAGGTGGCTCCCACTCTGAAAGTACTACAAAAATATCAACATCCACTTTCCTGCCATGGGGTAGGAGTACTCTGTTGTACTTCAGGTACACACAAGGGCAGCTTTTTGCACTACCTTCTGGGGTCAGATACCTATACCCAGGTTGGATGGAAATAACGGGCTCGGGCCAAGGCAGTTCCCACCAGCAGGATATGGGTCCCGCTATCTGGCTGGCCGACAGGACATTGGGTCTCGGGCTGTGTTACACAGAGCTTTAGTTCACAGGGCGACCTATGATATCAGGGTGCCCTTGAGGGCCGTGTGGTTGTACGCTTATTTGGGGTTTTGGGCAGACCTGTGGGACATTTCTTCTTTCTGTGGCAGGTAGAAGGCAGCTTTGTGACTCCAGAATTCCCAAGGTGGAGGGCATGCTGGCAAAGCTTATGAGGATCGAAATCTGAAAACACAAGCTCTGGTTATGTTCAGTGCCGAGAGCATGACTGTTCCAATGTGCAGCAGCTGTTAAAGATCTCCAACACCAGAGAATGGGCGAGTGTGAGATGTCTGCTCACACTGGACTTTGTATCCATGATGGCCAACGAATTCTCGGGTGGCCTCAAGAAGCCTTGGAGGCTTATGCAAGCTGGAGCTTGTGAGCTGCTCCAAACCACAAGGTGTCCTTCGGCGGGACAGGTGAAGTCAGCTTAGAGGTCTCCCACATGGAAAGATTCGACAGCAGAGCTCTCCGAATGGATGTCTTGAAACTCCACCTCGCGTTACCACAGCAGCCAAGGAACAGGGCAGCTTTGATCCGCTGCCTCTGGTTCGAAGTTCCAAGGGATATGATTTGATAGAGGTTCTCAGTCTGACGGGTCCCAATGCTGCTTGGTGTCCAGGGAGACTTAGAATGGGGCTGTGGCTCTGGGGCCATGCGGAATCTCCTAGGCTGAGCGTTGATCCCCGTTCTCAAGAGCAAGGTTTCCTTCTCGAGACCAGAGGGATTCTATTGTATGGCTAGGGGCCATACGTTGGGCCTTAAGTAGGTTTTCCAGAACAGGCCTGAGGGACAGAGGCCTGGAAATTTAAGCTAGGTATTGGATGAGGTTCTAGGGGCATGTCAGGTTCAATCTTCAGACTCAGGTCCATTGACGTGCATTTTTTCCTGCAGGTAGGTGCTGAAGGTGTGTCAGAAAGACTGCGCATTTTTTCCAGAGCAGCCTATGAAATTAGTGTGGGTTCAGGTGCCTTGAAGGTTTCTCCCATTCTGGAAGGTTTGGGCAACTGATATGTGCAGAGTTCCCTCGGCAGATCAGGCCCAGTGATGCTGTTTGGTTCTGGAGGTGCCATCCTGGGGGGCATGTGGTCACGGCTTTGGGAACCAACTCTTCAGACAGCAACTCGGGGAAGACTTAGCAGCGAAGTTATGGCAGGCCCGATCTGCAGACCCTAAAAGCAGCTCCTCAGGATTTGAAATTCAGATGCCTGGGAACAGTAGCAGAGGCTTTTCTGTCAGGACTCTATATCCAGGATGGCCTCGGAATGATAGGGTTGCTACATGGGTCCATGGGAGGTTCTACCTTTCTGGGGTATTTCCCCGGCTCCCGAGTGTGCTGTCTTTCTGGTGGAAGGGAAGAGTGCTGTTTTCCACGTCAGGGGTCCCGGCCAAACAAGGATTCCTGAATGGGGTTTTGGGTCACGTGGCCTGGACAAGTCCACCAAGGGTTAGGATTTGGGCCAAGAGCACGAGAGGACTGCTCTCTGGCTTCCTGGTCCAGGCCCCCACAGGCTGTGCTTTAAAGGGGTCTCAGGCTGAGGGACACAATGCCTGCTTGTGCCCAGCTGCCCCTCCTGAGTGGGCGTGGTCCCATGGCCATGTATCTGGCTCCCACTCTAGAGTAGTACAACCATCTCCACATCCACATTCCTGCCATGAGGAAGGAGGAGTACTCTGCTGTGATTCAGGTTCCCCCATAGGCAGGGATTTGCGCTAACTTCTGGGGTCAGATACCTGCATACCCAGGTTCGCATGAGATGACTGGCTCTGAGCAAGACAGAGCCCACCTGCAGGATATGGATCGCGGTATGGGGCTGGCTGACAGGACTTCGGGACTCGGGCTGTGTCAGACAGAGCATCAGTTCACAGGGCGGCCTATGATATCAGGGTGCCCTTGAGGGCCATGCTGCTGGACCCTCATCTGGGGATTCAGGGCAGACCCATAGGGCATTTCTTCCTTCCGGTGCGCAGGCACAAGGCAGCTTTGTGACTCCAGAATTCCCAATACGGATGGCCTGCTGGCAAGGTGTGTGAGGATGGAAGTCTGAAAACAAAGCTATGCTTATGTTCAGAGCCGAGGCCATAACAGTTCCAATGTGCAGAGTCTGATTCGAGATCTCAAGCACCTGAAGACGTTCGAGTTTGAGATATCTGCTCACGCTTGAATTTGTATCCATAATGGCCAACGAATGCTCGTGCTGCCTCAAGAAACCTTGGCTGCTTTCCCAAGCTGGAGCTTGTGAGCTGCTCCAAACATCAAGGTGTCCTTGAGCGGGACAGGGGAAGTCCAGTTAGAGGGCTCCAGGGTCTCCATATGGAAAGATTTGATAGCAGAGCTCTCCGAATGGATGCCTGGAAACTCCACCGCCGATACCACTGAATCCTAGGAACAGGGCAGCTTTGATTGAGTGGCTCTGCTTCGCAGTTCCAAGGGATCTGAGTTGACGGAGGTTCTCAGTCTGACGGGTCACAATGCTGCTTAGTGTCCAGGGAGACCTTAGAATGTGGCGGTAGCTCTGGGACCAGGCAGGAACCTCGTAGCCAGTGGGTGGGACCCCGTTCCCAAGAGCAAAGTTTCCTTCTCGGGACCAGAGTTGTTCTACTGTATGGCTCAGGGACCACACGTTGGGCCATAAGTTGATTTTCTAGAAAAGGCCGGAGGGAAGGGGCCTGAAAACCTAAGCTAGGTTTTGGATGAGGTCCTAGGGGCATGTCAGGTTGAATCTTCAGACTCAGGCCCATTGACGTGCGTGTCTTCCTGGAGGTAGGTGCTGACGGTGTCTCATACTGCGCCTTTTTTCCAGAGAGGCCTATGAAATTGGGGTGGATTCAGGTGCCTTGCAGGTTTCTCCCATTCTGGATGGTTGGGCAACTGAGACGGGCACAGTTTCCTCGGGAGAGCAGGCCCAGTGATGCGGTGTGGTTCTGGTGATCCAATCCTGGAGGGCATGTGGTCACGGCTTTTGAAACGAAGTCTTCAGACAGCCACTCGGGGAAGAATTAGGGGCGAGGTTATGGCAGGCCTGATGTGCAGACCCTGAAAGCAGCTCCTTAGGATTTGAAATTCGGGTGCCTGGGAGGCAGTAGCAGAGGCTTTTCTCTCTGGACTGTATACCTAGGATGGTCTCGGAATGGACGGTTGAGCACATGGGTCCATGGGATATTCTCCCTTTCTGGGGATTCTGCCAGGCTCCCAAGAGTTTGGTGTTTTTCTGGGGGAAGGGAAGAGTGCTGTTTTCCATCTCAGGGGTCCTGCCCAAACAGGGATTCCAGAGACGGGTTGTGGGTCACGTGACCTGGACAACCCCAGCAAGGGTTAGGATTTGGGTCTAGGGGCACAATAGGTTCTCTCGGTGGGATCCTGGACCAGCTCCGACAGGCTGTGCTTGAAAGGGGTCTCAGGCTAAGAGTCACAATGCCTGTTTTTGCCCAGTTGCCCCTCCTGAGTGGTCGTGGTCTCATGGGACATGCAGGTGGCTCCCACTCGGAAAGTAGTACAACCATATCAACATCCACTTTCCTGCCATGGGGAAGGAGGAGGACTCTGTTGTGCTTCAGGTACACACAAGGGCAGGGTTTTGTACTACCTTCTGGGGTCAGATACCTGCATACCCAGGTTGGATGGAAATAACGGGTTCGGGCCAAGGCAGTTCCCACCTGCAGGATATGGGTCCCGCTATCTGGCTGGCCGATAGGACATTGGGTCTCGGGCTGTGTTACTCAGAGCTTTAGTTCACAGGGCGACCTGTGATATCAGGGTGTCCTTGAAGGCCGTGTGTTTGGACGCTCATTGGGAGTTTTGGGCAGGCCTGTAGGACATTTCTTCTTTCTGTTGGCCAGGTAGAAGGCAGCTTTGTGACTCCAGAATTCCCAAGGTGGAGGGCCTGCTGTCCAAGCTTGTGAGGATCGAAATCTGAAAACACAAGCTATGGTTATGTTCAGTGCCGAGGGCATGACAGTTTCAATGTGCAGCAGCTGTTTCAAGAACTCCTGCACCTGAGTATGGGCGAGGGTGAGATGTCTGCTCACACTGGAATTTGTATCCATGATGGCCAACTAATGCTCAGGTGGCCTCAAGAAGCCTTGGAGGCTTATCCAAGCTGGAGCTTGAGAGCTGCTCCAAACCACAAGGTGTCCTTCTGCGGGACAGGGGAAGTCATCTTTGAGGTCTCCCACATGGAAAGATTCGACAGCAGAGCTCTCCGATTGGATGCCTGGAAACCCCACCTCGCGTTACCACAGCAGCCAAGGAACAGGGCAGCTTTGATCCGCTGCCTCTGGTTCGAAGTTCCAACGGATCTGAGTTGATACAGGTTCTCAGTATGACGGGTCCCAATGCTGCTTGGTGTCCAAGGAGACCTTAGAATGTGGCTGTGGCTCTGGGGCCATGCAGGAATCTCCTAGGCTGAGGGATGGTCCCCGTTCTCAAGAAAAGGTTTCCTTCTCGAGACCAGAGGGATTCTATTGTATGGCTAGGGGCCACACGTTGGGCCAATAGTTGGTTTTCCAGAACAGGCCTGAGGGACAGAGGCCTGGAAACCTAAGCTAGGTATTGGATGAGGTTCTAGGGGCATGTCAGATTCAATCTTCAGACTCAGGTCCATTGACATGCGTTTCTTCCTGCAGGTAGGTGCTGAAAGTGTGTCAGTCAGACTGCGCATTTTTTCCAGAGCAGCCTATGAAATTGGTGTCGGGTCAGGTGCCTTGTAGGTTTCTCCCATTCTGGAAGGTTTGGGCAACTGAGATGTGTAGATTTCCCTCGGGAGAGCAGGCCCAGTGATGCTGTTTGGTTCTGGAGGTCCCATCCTGGAGGGCATGTGGTCACGGCTTTGGGAACCAACTCTTCAAACAGCAACTCGGGGAAGATTTAGGAGCGAAGTTATGGCAGGTCCGGTCTGCAGACCCTGAAAGCAGCTCCTCAGGATTTGAAATTCGGATGCCTGGGAGCAGTAGCAGAGGCTTTTCTGTCCGGACTCTATATCCAGGATGGCCTCGGAATGATAGGGATGCTACATGGGTCCATGGAAGGTTCTACCTATCGGGGGTTTTTCCCCGGCTCCCAAGAGTTTGCTGTCTTTCTGGTGGATGGGAAGAGTGCTGTTTTCCACGTCAGGGGTCCCGCCCAAACAAGGATTCCAGAGTGGGGTTGTGGGTCACGTGGCCTGGACAAGCCCACCAAAGGTTAGGATTTGGGCCAAGAGGCACGAGAGGCCTGCTCTCTGGCTTCCTGTTCCAGGCCCAAACAGGCTGTGCTTTAAAGGGTTCTCAGGGTGAGGGACACATGCCTGCTTGTGCCCAGCTGCCCCTCCTGAGTGGGCGTGGTCTCATGGGCCATGTAGCTGGCTCCCACTCTAGAGTAGTACAACCATCTCCACATCCACATTCCTGCCATGAGGAAGGAGGAGTACTCTGCTGTGATTCAGGTTCCCCCATAGGCAGGGATTTGCGCTACCTTCTGGGCTCAGATACCTGCATACCCAGGTTCGCAGGAGATGACGGGTTCTGAGCAAGACAGAGCCCACCTGCAGGATATGGATCGCGCTATGTAGCTGGCTGACAGGAATTCGGGGCCTGCTGTGTCAGACAGAGCATCAGTTCACAGGGCGTCCTATGATATCTGGGTGCCTTTGAGGGCCATGCTGCTGGACCCTCATCTGGGGATTCAGGGCAGACCCGTAGGGCATTTCTTCCTTCCGGTGGGCTGGCAGAAGGCAGCTTTGTTTTCCCAGAATTCCCAATATGGATGGCCTGCTGGCAAGTTGTGTGAGGATGGAAGTCTGAAAACAAAGCTATGCTTATGTTCAGAGCCGAGGCCATAACAGTCAATGTGCAGAGTGTGATCGAGATCTCAAGCACCTGAGGATGTTCGAGTGTGAGATGTCTTCTCACGCTTGAATTTGTATCCATTATGGCCAACGAATGCTCGTGCGGCCTGAAGAAGCCTTGGCTGCTTTCCCAAGCTGGAGCTTGTGAGCTGCTCCAAACATCAAGGTGTCCTTCAGCGGGACAGGGGAAGTCCAGTTAGAGGGCTCCAGGCTCCCCATATCGAAAGATTCGATAGCAGAGCTCTCCGAATGGATGTCTGGAAACTCCAACGACATTACTACTGAAGCCTAGGAACAGGGCAGCTTTGATCCAGTGGTTCTGCTTCGCAGTACCAAGGGATTTGAGTTGACGGACGTTCTCAGTCAGACCCGGCACAATGCTGCTTGGTGTCCAGGGAGACCTTAGAATGTGGCGGTAGCTTTGGGGCCATGCAGGAACCTCCTAGCCTGTGGGTGGGACCCCGTTCCCAAGAGCAATGTTTCCTTCTCGGGACCAGAGGGGTTCTACTGTATGGCTCAGGGACCACACGTTGGGCCATATGTTGGTTTTCCAGAACAGGCCGGAGGGAAGGGGCCTGAAAACCTAAGCTAGGTTTTGGATGAGGTCCTAGGGGCATGTCAGGTTGAATCTACGGATTGAGGCCCATTGACGTGCGTGTCTTCCTGGAGGTAGGTGCAGACGGTGTCTCATACTGCGCCTTTTTTCCAGAGCGGCCTATGAAATTGGGGTGGGTTCAGGTGCCTTGCAGGTTTCTCCCATTCCTAATGCTTTGGGCAACTGAAATGGGCAGCGTTTCCTCGGGAGAGCAGGCTCAATGATGCGGTGTGGTTCTGGGGATCCAATCCTGGAGGGCATGAGGTCAAGGCTTTGGGAACGAAGTCTTCAGAGAGCAACTCGAGGAAGAATTAGGTGCGAGGTTATGGCAGGCCGATGTGCAGACCCTGAAAGCAGCTACTCAGGATTTGAAATTCCGGTGCCTGGGAGGCAGGTGCAGAGGCTTTTCTCTCTGGACTGTATACTTAGGATGGTCTCGGATTAGACGGGTGAGCACATGGGTCCATGGGATATTCTCCCTTTCTGGGGATTCTGCAAGGCTCCCAAGAGTTTGGTGTCTTTCTGGGGGAAGGGAAGAGTATTCTTTTCCATCTCAGTGGTCCTGCTCAAACAGGGATTCCAGAGACGGGTTGTGGGTCACGTGGACAGGACAACCCCAGCAAGGGTTAGGATTTGGGTCTAGGGGCACAATAGGTTCTCTCTGTGGGATCCTGGTTCAGCCCCGACAGGCTGTGCTTGAAAGGGGTCTAAGGCAAAGAGTCACAAAGCCTGTTTGTGTCCAGTTGCCTCTCCTGATTGGGTGTGGTCTCATGGGCCAAGCAGGTGGCTCCCACTCTGAAAGTAGTACAACCATATCAACATCCACTTTCCTGCCATGGGGAAGGAGGAGTACTCTGTTGTGCTTCAGGTACACACAAGGGCAGGGATTTGCACTATATTCTGGGGTCAGATTTCTGCATAACCAGGTTGGATGGAAATACCGGGCTCGGGCCAAGGCAGTTCCCACCTGCAGGATATGGGTCCCGATTTCTGGTTGGCTGACAGGAGATTGGGTCTCGGGCTGTGCTACACAGAGCATTAGTTCACAGGGCGCCCTATGTTATCAGGGTGCCCTTGAGGGCCGTGTGGCTGAACGCTCATTGGGGGTTTTGGGCAGACTTGTAGGACATTTCTTCTTTCTGTTGGCCAGGTAGAAGGCAGCTTTGTGACTCGAGAATTCCCAAGGTGGAGGGCCTGCCTGCAAAGCTTGTGAGGACAGAAATCTGAAAACACAAGCCATGGTTATATTCAGTGCCGAGGGCATGACAGTTCCAATGTACAGCAGCTGTTTCAAGATCTCCAGCACCTGAGGACGGGCGAGGGTGAGATGTCTGCTCACAATGGAATTTGTATCCATGATGGCCAACGAATGCCCGGGTGGCCTCAAGAATCCTTGGAGGCTTATCCAAGCTGCAGCTTGTGAGGTGCTCCAAACCACAAGGTGTCCTTCTGCGGGACAGGGGAAGTCAGCATAGAGGTCTCCCACATGGAAAGATTCGACAGCAGAGCTCTCCGAATGGATGCCTGGAAACCCCACCTCGCGTTACCACAGCAGCCAAGGAACAGGGCAGCTTTGATCCGCTGCCTCTGGTTCGATGTTCCCAGTGTTCTGAGTTGACAGAGGTTCTCAGTCTGACGGGTCCCAATGCTGCTTGGTGTCCAGGGAGACCTTAGAATGTGGCTGTGGCTCTGGGGCCATGCAGGAATCTCCTAAGCTGAGGGTTGGTCCCCGTTCTCAAGAGCAAGGTTTCCTTCTCGAGACCAGAGGGATTCTATTGTATGGCTAGGGGCCACACGTTGGGCCATAAGTTGGTTTTCCAGAACAGGCCTGAGGGACAGAGGCCTGAAAGCCTAAGCTAGGTATTGGATGAGGTTCTTGGGGCATGTCACGTTCAATCTTGAGACTCAGGTCCATTGACGTGCGTTTCTTCCTGCAGGTAGGTGCTGAAGGTGTGTCAGTACGACTGCGCATTTTTTCCAGAGCAGCCTATGAAATTGGTGTGGGTTCAGGTGCGTTGAAGGTTTCTCCCATTCTGGAAGGTTTGGGCAACTGAGATGGGAAGTGTTCCCTCGGGAGAGCAGGCCCAGTGATGCTGTTTGGTTCTGGAGGTCCCATTCTGGAGGGCATGTGGTCACGGCTTTGGGAACCAAGTCTTCAGACAGTAATCGGGGAAGAATTAGGAGCGAAGTTATGGCAGGCCCGATCTGCAGACCCTGAAAGCAGCTCCTAAGGATTTGAAATTCGGATGCCTGGGAGCAGTAGCAGTGGCTTTTCTGTCTGGACTGTATATCCAGGATGGCCTCGGAATGATAGGGTTGCTACATGGGTCCATGGGAGGTTCTTCCTATCTGGGGTTTTTCCCCGGACCCCAAGAGTTTGCTGTCTTTCTGGGGGAAGGGAAGAGTGCTGTTTTCCCCGTCAGGGGTCCACCCCAAACAAGGATTCCAGAGTGGGGTTGTGGGTCACGTGGACTGGACAACCCCACCAGGGGTTAGGATTTGGGCCAAGAGGCACGAGAGGCATGCTCTCTGGCTTCCTGGTCCAGCCACCAACAGGGTGTGCTTTAAAGGGGTCTCAGGCTGAGGGTCACAATGTCTGCTTGTGCCCAGATTCCCCTCCTGAGTAGGCGTGTTCTCATGGGCCACGTAGCTGGCGCCCACTCCAGAGTAGTAAACCATCTCCACATCCACATTCCTGCCATGAGGAAGGAGGAGTACTCTGCTGTGATTCAGGTTCCCCCATAGGCAGGGATTTGCGCTACATTCTGGGGTCAGATAACTGCATACCCAGGTTGGATTGAAATAACGGGATCGGGCTAAGGAAGTTCCCACCTGCAGGATATGGGTCCCGCTATCTGGCTGGCCGCCAGGAGATTGGGTCTCGGGCTGTTTTACACAGAGCTTTAGTTCAAAGGTTGACCTATGATATCAGGGTGCTCTTGAGGTCCGTGTGTTTGGACGCTCATTTGGGGTTTTGGGCAGAGCTGTAGGACATTTCTTCTTTCTGTTGGCCAGTTGGAAGGCAGCTTTGTGACTCCAGAATTCCCAAGGTGGAGGGCCTGCTGGCAGCTTGTGAGGATCGAAATATGAAAACACAAGCTATGGTTATATTCAGTGCCGAGGGCATGACAGTTCCAATGTGCAGCAGATGTTTCAAGATCTCCAGCATCCGAAGATGGGCGAGGGTGATATGTCTGCCCACACTGGAATTTGTATCCATGATGGCCAACGAATGCTCGGGTGGCCTCAAGAAGCCTTGGAGGCTTATCCAAGCTGGAGCTTGTGAGCTGCTCCAAACCACAAGGTGTCCTTCTGCGGGACAGGGGAAGTCAGGTTAGAGGTCTCCAACATGGAAAGATTCGACAGCAGAGCTCTCCGAATGGATGCCTGGAAACCCCACCTCCGTTACCACAGCAGCCAAGGAACAGGGCAGCTTTGATCCGCTGCCTCTGCTTCGAAGTTTCAAGTGATCTGAGTTGACAGAGCTTCTCAGTCTGACGGATCACAATACTTCTTGGTGTCCAGGGAGAGCTTAGAATGTGGCGGTGGCTCTTGGGCCATGCAGGAATATCCTCGGCTGAGCGTTGGTCCCCGTTCTCAAGAGCAAGGTTTCCTACTCGAGACCAGAGGGATTCTGTTGTATATCTAGGGGCCACACGTTGGGCCATAAGTTGGTTTTCCGGAACAGGCCTGAGGGACAGAGGCCTGAAAACCTAAGCTAGGTATTGGATGAGGTTCTAGGGGCATGTCAGGTTCAATCATCAGACTTAGGTCCATTGACGTGCGTTCATCCTGCAGGTAGGTGCTGAAGGTGTGTCAGTCAGAGTGTGCATTTTTTCCAGAGCAGCCTATGAAATTGGTGTGGGTTCAGGTGCCTTGCAGGTTTCTCCCATTCTGGAAGGTTTGGGAAACTGAGATGATCATAATTCCCTCGGGAGAGCATGCCCAGTGATGCTGTTTGTTTCTGGAGGTCCCATCCTGGAGGGCATGTGGTCACGGCTTTGGGAACCAAGTCTTCAGACAGCAACTCGGGGAAGAATTAGGGGCAAGGTTATGGCAGCCCAGATGTGAAGACCCTGAAAGCAGCTCCTCAGGATTTGAAATTCGGGTGCCTGGGAGGCAGTAGCAGAGGCTTTTCTCTCTGGACTGTATACCTAGGATGGTCTGGAATGGACGTGTGAGCTCATGGGTCATGGGATATTCTCCCTTTCTGGGGATTCTGCCAGGCTCCCAAGATTTTGGTATTTTTCTCGGGGAAGGGAAGAGTGCTCTTTTCCATCTCAGGGGTCCTGCCCAAACAGGGATTCCAGAGACGGGTTGTGGGTCACGTGGCCTGGACAACCCCAGCAAGGGTTAGGATTTGGGACTAGGGACACAATAGGTTCTTTCTGTGGGATCCTGGTCCAGCCCCGACAGGCTGTGCTTGAAAGGGGTCTCAGGCTAAGAGTCACAATGCTTGTTTGTGCCCAGTTGCCCCTCCTGAGTGGGCGTGGTCTCATGGGCCATGCAGGTGGCTCCCACTCTGAAAGTAGTACAATCATATCAACATCCACTTTCCTGCCATGGGGAAGGAGGACTTTGTTGTGCTTCAGGTACACACAAGGCCAGGGATTTGCACTACCTTCTGGGGTCAGATACCTGCATACCCAGGTTGGATAGAAATAACGGGCTCGGGCCAAGGCAGTTCCCACCAGCAGGATATGGGTCCCGCTATCAGGCTGGCCGACAGGAGATTGGGTCGGGCTGTGTTACACAGATCATTAGTTCACAGGGCGACCTATGATATCAGGGTGCCCTTGAGGGCCGTGTGGTTGGTCGCTCATTTGGGGTTTTGGGCAGACATGTAGGATATTTCTTCTTTCTGATGGCCAGGTAGAAGGCAGCTTTGTGACTCCAGAATTCCCAAGGTGGAGGGCCTGCTGACAAAACTTGTGAGGATCGAAATCTGAAAACACAAGCTATGGTTATGTTCAGTGCCGAGGGCATGACAGTTCCAATGTGCAGCAGCTGTTTCAAGATCTCAAGCACCTGAGGATGGGCGAGGGTGAGATGTCTGCTCACACTGGAATTTGTATACATGATGGCGATCGAATGCTCGGGTGGCTTCAAGAAGACTTTGAGGCTTATCCAAGCTAGAGCTTGTGAGCTGCTCCAAACCACAATGTGTCCTTCTGCGGGACAGGGGAAGTCAGCTTTGAGGTCTCCCACATGGAAAGATTCGACAGCAGAGCTCTCCGAATGGATGCCTGGAAACCCCACCTCGCGTTACCACAGCAGCAAAGGAACAGGGCAGCTTTGATCCGCTGCCTCTGGTTCGAAGTTCCAAGGAATTTGAGTTGACAGAATTTCTCATTCTGACGGGTCCCAATGCTGCTTAAAGTCCAGGGGGACCTTAGATGTGGCTTGGCTCCGGGGCCATGCAGGAATCTCCTAGGCTGAGTGTTGGTCCCCGTTCTCAAGAGCAAGGTTTCCTTCTCGAGACGAGAGGGATTCTATTGTATGTCTAGGGGCCACACGTTGGGACATAAGTTGGTTTTCCAGAACAGGCCTGAGGGACAGAGGCCTGGAAACCTTATCTAGGTATTGGATGAGGTTCTAGGGGCATGTCAGGTTCAATCTTCAGACTCAGGTCCATTGACGTGCGTTTCTTCCTGCATGTAGGTGCTGAAGGTGTGTCAGTCAGACTGCGCATTTTTTTCAGAGCAGCCTATGAAATTGGTGTGGGTTCAGGTGCCTTGTAGGTTTCTCCCATTCTGGAAGGTTTGGGCAACTGAGATGTGCAGAGTTCCCTCGGGAGAGCAGGCCCAGTGATGCTCTTTGGTTCTGGGGGTCCGATCCTGGAGGACATGTGGTCAAGGCTTTGGGAACGAATCTTCAGAGCGCAACTCGGGGAAGAATTAGGAGCGATGTTATGGCAGGCCCGATGTGCAAACCCTGAAAGCAGTTCCTCAGAATTTGAAATTCGGGTGCCTGGGAGGCAGTAGCAGAGGCTTTTCTCTCTGCACTGTATACTTAGGATGGTCGGAATGGACGGGTGAGCACATGGTCCATGGGATATTTTCCCTTTCTGGGGATTCTGCCAGGTCCCAAGAGTTTGGTGTTTTTCTCGGGGAAGGGAAGAGTGCTCTTTTCCATCTCAGGGGTACTGTCCAAACAGGGATTCCAGAGACGCATTGTGGGTCACCTGGCCTGGACAACCCCAGCAAGGGTTAGGATTTGGGTCTAGGGGCACAATAGGTTCTCTCTGTGGGATCCTGGTCAAGACCCGACATGCTGTGCTTGAAAGGGGTCTCAGGCTAAGAGTCACAAACCTGTTTGTGTCAAGTTGCCCCTCCTGAGGGGGCGTGGTCTCATGGGCCATGTAGCTGGCTCCCAACCTAGAGTAGCACAACCATCTCAAAATCCACATAACTGCCATGAGGAAGCAGGTGTACTCTGCTGTGATTCAGGTTACCCCATAGGCAGGGATTTGTGCTACCTTCTGGGGTCAGATACCTGCATACCCAGGTTCGCAGGAGATGACGGGCTCTGACCTAGACAGAGCCCAACTGCAGGATATGGGTCGCGCTATGTGGCTGGCTGACAGGGGGCAGGGGCTCGGGCTGTGTCAGACACAGCATCAGTTCACAGGGCGGCCTATGATTTCAGGGTGCCCTTGAGGGCCATGCTGCTGGACCCTCATCTGGGGATTCTGGGGAGACCCGTAGGGCCTTTCTTCCATCCGGTGGGCAGGCATAAGGCAGCTTTGTTTTTCCAGAATTCCCAATATGGATGGCCTGCTGGCAAGGTATGTGAGGATGGAAGTCTGAAAACTAAGCATTGCTTATGTTCAGTGCCGAGGCCGTAACAGTTCCCATATTCAGCGTCTCTTTTGAGATCACAAGCACCTAAGGACGATCGAGTGTGAGATGTCTGCTCACGCTGGAGTTTGTATCCATGATGGCCCACGAATGCTCGTGCGGCCTCAAGAAGCCTTGGCGGCTTTCCGAAGCTGGGTCTTGTGAGCTACTCCAAACAGCAAGGTGTCCTTCAGCGGGACAGGGGAAGTCCAGTTAGAGGGCTCCAGGGTCCCCATAGGGAAAGATACGAAAGCAGAGATCTCCGAATGGATGCCTGGAAACTCCACCTCCGTTACCCTGAAGCCTAGGAACAGGGAGCTTTGATCCAGAGGCTCTGCTTCGCAGTTCCAAGGGATCTGAGTTGACGAAGGTTCTCAGCCAGACGGGTCACAATGCTGCTTGGTGTCCAGGGAACCTTAGAATGTGGCGGTAGCTCTGGGGCCATGCAGGAACCTCCTAGCCTGTGAGTGGGACCCCGTTCCCAAGAGCAAAGTTTCCTTCTCGGGACCAGAGGGGTTCTACTGTATGGCTCAGGGACCACACGTTGTGCCATATGTTGGTTTTCCAGAAGATGCCGGAGGGACAGAGGCCTGAAAACCTAAGCTAGGTTTTGGATGAGGTCCTAGGGGCATGTCAGGTTGAATCTTCGGACTCAGGCCCATTGACAAGCGTGTCTTCCTGGAGGTAGGTGCTGACGGTGTCTCATACTGTGCCTTTTTTCCAGAGCGGCGTATGAAATTGGGGTGGGTTCAGGTGCCTTGCAGGTTTCTCCCATTCTGGATGGTAAGGGCAACTGAGACGGGCAGAGTTTCCTCGGGAGAGCAGGCCCAGTGATGCGGTGTGGTTTTGGGGGTCCCATCATGGAGGGCATGTGGTCAAGGCTTTGGGAACGAAGTCTTCAGACAGCATCTCGGGGAAGAATTAGGGTCGAGATTATGGGAGGCCCGAAGTGCAGACCCTGAAAGCAGCTCTTCAGGATTTGAAATTCGGTTGCCTGGGAGGCAGTAGCAGTGGCTTTCCTCTCTGGACTGTATACCTAGGATGGTCTCGGAATGGACTGGTGAGCACATGGGTCCATGGGATATTCTCCCTTTCTGGGGATTCTGCCAGGCTCCCAAGAGTTTGGTGTTTTTCTGGGGGAAGGGAAGAGTGCTCTTGTCCATCTCAGGGGTCCTGCCCAAACAAGGATTCCAGAGACAGTTGTGGGTCACGTGGCCTGGACAACCCGACAAAGGGTTAGGATTTGGGTCTAGGGGCACAATAGGTTCTCTCTGTGGGATCCTGGTTCAGCCCCGACAGGCTGTGCTTGAAAGGGGTCTCAGGCTAGGAGTCGCAATGCCTCTTTGTGCCCAGTTGCCCCTCCTGAGTGGGCGAGGTCTCATGGGCCATGCATGTGGCTCCCACTCTGAAAGTAATACAGCCATATCAACATCCACTTTCCTGACATGGGGAAGGAGGAGTACTCTGTTGTGCTTCAGGTACACACAAGGGCAGGGTTTTGCACTACCTTCTGGGGTCAGATACCTGCATACGCAGGTTGGATGGAAATAACGGGCTCTGGCCAAGGCAGTTCCCACCAGCAGGATATGGATACCGCTATCTGGCTGGCCGACAGGAGATTGGGTCTCGGGCTGTGTTACGCAGAGCATTAGTTCGCAGGGGACCTATGATATCAGGGTGCCCTTGAGGGCCGTGTGGTTGGACGCTCATTGGGGGTTTTGGGCAGACCTGTAGGACATTTCTTCTTTCTGTTGGCCAGGTAGAAGGCAGCTTTTTGACCCCAGAATTCCCAAGGTGGAGGGCCTGCTGGCAACGCTTGTGAGGATCGAAATCTGAAAACACAAGCTATGGTTATGTTCAGTGCCGAGGGCATGACAGTTCCAATGTGCAGCAGCTGTTTCAAATCTCCAGCACCAGAGGATGGGCGAGGGTGAGATGTCTGCTCACATGGATTTTGTAATCTTGATGGCCAACGAATGCTCGGGTGACCTCCAGAAGCCTTGGAGGCTTATCCAAGCTGGAGCTTGTGAGCTGCTCCAAACCACAAGGTGTCCTGCGGGACAGGGAAGTCAGCTTAGAGGTCTCCAACATGGAAAGATTCGACAGCAGAGCTCTACGAATGGATGCCTGGAAACCCCACCTCTCATTACCACAGCAGCCAAGGAACAGGGCAGCTTTGATCCGCTGCCTCTGGTTCGAAGTTCCAAGTGATCTGAGTTGACAGAGGTTCTCAGTCTGACGGGTTCCAATGCTGCTTGGTGTCGAGGAAGACCTTACAATGTGGCTGTGGCTCTTGGATCATGCAGGAATCTCCTGGCTGAGGGTTGATCCCCGTTCTCAAGAGCAAGGTTTCCTTCTCGAGACCAGAGGGATTCTATTGCATGGCTAGGGGCCACACGTTGGGCCATAAGTTGGTTTTCCAGAACAGGCCTGAGGGACAGACGCCTGAAAACCTAAGCTTGGTATTGGATGAGGCTCTAGGGGCATGTCAGGTTCAATCTTCAGACTCAGGTCCATTGACGTGTGTTTCTTCCTGCATGTAGGTGCTGAAGGTGTGTCAGTCAGACTGTGCAATTTTTCCAGAGCATCCTATGAATATGGTGTGGGTTCAGGTGCCTTGAAGTTTTCTCAAATTCTGGAAGGTTTGGGCAACTGAGATGTAGAGTTCCCTCGGGAGAGCAGGCCCAGAGATGCTGTTTGGTTCTGGAGTGCCGTCCTTGAGGGCATGTGGTCACTGCTTTGGGAACCAAGTCTCCAGACAGCAACTCGGGGAAGACTTAGGAGCGAAGTTATGGCAGGCCCGATATGCAGACCCTGAAAGCAGCTCCTCAGGATTTGAAATTCGGATGCCTGGGAGCAGTACCAGAGGCTTTTCTGTCTGGACTCTATACCTAGGATGGCCTCGGAATGGTAGGGTTGCTATATGGGTCCATGAGAGGTTCTTCCTATCTGGGGTTTTTCCCCGGCTCCCAAGAGTTTGCTGTTTTTCTGGGGGAAGGGAAGAGTGCTGTTTTCCACGTCAGGTGTCCCGCCCTAACAAGGATTCCAGAGTGGGGTTGTGGGTCACGTGGCCTGGACAACCGCACCAAGGGTTCGGATTTGGGCCAAGAGGCACGAGAGGCCTGCTCTCTGGCTTCCTGGTCCAGCCCCCAACATGGTGTGCTTTAAAAGGATCTCAGGCTGAGGTTCACAATGACTGCTTGTGCCCAGCTGCCCCTCCTGAGTGGGCGTGGTATCATGGGCCATGTAGTTGGCTCCCCACTCTAGTTTAGTACAACCATCTCAACATCTAATTCCTGCCATGAGGAAGGAGGAGGACTCTGCTGAGATTCGGTTCCCCCATAGGCAGGGATTTTTGGTACGTTCTGGGGTCAGATACCTGCATAGCCAGGTTCACAGGAGATGACGGGCTCTGACCAAGACAGAGCCCACCTGAAGGATATGGGTCGCTCTATGTGGCTGGCGGACAGGAGGCCGGGGCTCGGGCTGTGTCAGACAGAGCATCAGTTCACAGGGCGGCCTATGATATCAGGGTGCCCTTGAGGGCCATGCTGCTGGACCCTCATGTGGGGATTATGGGCAGACCATAGGGCATTTCTTCCATCCGGTGGGCAGGCAGAAGGCAGCTTTGTTTTTCCAGAATTCCCAATATGGATGGCCTGCTGGCAAGGTATGTGAGGATGGATGTCTGAGAACAAAGCTATGGTTATGTTCTGTGCCGAGGCCATAACAGTTCCAATGTGCAGCGTCTGTTTCGATATCTCAAGCACCTGAGGACGATTGAGTGTGATATGTCTGCTCACGCTGTAATTTGTATCCATGATGGCCCACGAATACTAGAGCGGCCTCAAGAAGCCTTGGCGGCTTT
Source organism: Enhydra lutris kenyoni (assembly GCF_002288905.1). Taxonomy (NCBI): domain Eukaryota; kingdom Metazoa; phylum Chordata; class Mammalia; order Carnivora; family Mustelidae; genus Enhydra; species Enhydra lutris. Next base: position 74,444 of record NW_019154256.1, read on the forward strand.
CCGAAGCTGGAGCTTGTGAGCTGCTCCAAACAGCAAGGTGTCCTTCAGCGGGACAGTGGAAGTCCAGTTAGAGGACTCCAGGGTCCCCATATGGAAATATTCGATAGCAGACTATCTGAATGGACTCCTGGAAACTCCACCTCCGTTACACTTGAAGCCTAGGAACAGGGCAGCTTTGATCCAGTGGCTCTGCTTCGCAGTTCCAAGGGATCTGAGTTGACGGAGGTTCTCAGTCTGACGGGTCAAAATGCTGCTTGGTGTCCAGGGAGACCTCAGAATGTGGCGGTAGCTCTGGGGCCATGCAGGAACCTCCTAGCCTGTGGGTGGGACCCCGTTCCCAAGAGCAAAGATTCCATCACGGGACCAGAGGGGTTCTACTGTATGGCTCAGGAACCACACGTTGGGCCATATGTTGGTTTTCCAGAACAGGCCAAAGGGACAGAGGCCTGAAAACCTAAGCTAGGTATTGGATGAGGTCCTAGGGGCATGTCATGTTGAATCTTCTGACTCAGGCCCATTTACGTGCGTGTCTTCCTGGAAGTAGGTACTGACGGTGTCTCATCCTGCGCATTTTTTCCAGAGCGGCCTATGAAATAGGGGTGGTTTCAGGTGACTTGCAGGTGTCTCCCTTTCTTGATGGGTTGGGCAACTGAGACGGGCAGAGTTTCCTCGGGAGAGTAGGCCCAGTGGTGCGGTGTGGATCTGGGGATCCCATCCTGGAGGGCATGTGGTCAAGTCTTTGGGAACGAAGTCTTCAGACAGCAACTCGGGGAAGAATTAGGGGCGAGGTTATGGCAGGCTCGATGTGCAGACCCTGAAAATAGCTCCTCAGGATTTGAAATTCGGGTGCCTGGGAGGCAGTAGGAGAGGCTTTCCTCTCTGGACTGCATACCTAGTATGGTCTCGGAATGGACGGGTGAGCACATGGGTCCATGGGATATTCTCCCTTTCTGGGGATTCTGCCAGGGTCCCAAAAGTTTGGTGTTTTTCTGAGGGAAGGGAAGAGTGCTCTTTTCCATCTCAGGGGTCCTGCCCTAAAGGGATTCCAGAGACGGGTTGTGGGTCACGTGGCCTGGACAACCCCACCAACGGTTAGGATTTGGGTCTAGGGACACAATAGGTTCTCTCTGTGGGATCCTGGTCCAGCCCCGACAGGCTGTGCTTGAATGGGGTCTCAGGCTAAGAGTCACAATGCCTGTTTGTGCCCAGTTGCCTCTCCTGAGTGGGCGAGGTCTCATGGGCCATGCAGGTGGCTCCCACTCGGAAAGTAGTACAACCATATCAACATCCACTTTCCTGCCATGGGGAAGGAGGAGAACTCTGTTGTGCTTCAGGTACACACAAGGGCTTGATTTTGCACTACCTTCTGGGGTCAGATACCTGCATACACATGTTGGATGGAAATAACGGGCTCGGGCCAAGGCAGTTCCCACCTGCAGGATATGGGTCCCGCTATCTGGCTGGCCGACAGGAGATTGGGTCTCGGGCTGTGTTACACAGAGCCTTAGTTCACAGGGCGACCTATAATATCAGGGTGCCCTTGAGGGCCGTATGGTTGGACGATCATTTGGTGTTTTGGGCAGACCTGTAGGACATTTCTTCTTTCTGTTGTCCAGGTAGAAGGCAGCTTTGTGACTCCAGAATTCCCAAGGTGGAAGGCCTGTTTTCAGAGTATCTGAGGATCGAAATCTGAAAACACAAGCTATGGTTATGTTCAGTGCCGAGGGCATGACAGTTCCAATGTGCAGCAGCTGTATCAAGATCTCCAGCCCCTGAGGGTGGGCGAGGGTGAAATGTCTGCTCACACTGGAATTTGTATCCAAGATGGCCAACGAATGCTCGGGTGGCCTCAAGAAGCCTTGGAGGCTTATCCAAGCTGGAGCTTGTGAGCTGCTCCAAACCACAAGGTGTCCTTCTGCGGGACAGGGGAAGTCAGCTTAGTGGTCTCCCACATGGAAAGATTCGACAGCAGAACTCTACGAATGGATGCCTGGAAACCCCACCTCGCGTTGCCACAGCAGCCAAGGAACAGGGCAGCTTTGATCCGCTGCCGCTGGTTCAAAGTTTCAATTGATCTGAGTTGACAGAGGTTCTCAGTCTGACGGGTCCCAATGCTGCTTGGTGTCCAGGGAGACCTTAGAAAGTGGCTGTGGCTCTGGGGCCATGCAGGAATCACCTAGGCTGAGCGTTGGTCCCCTTTCTCAAGAGCAAGGTTTCCTTCTCGAGACCAGAGGGATTCTGTTGTATCGCTAGGGGCCACACGTTGGGCCATAAGTTGGTTTTCCAGAACAGGCCTGAGGGACAGAGGACTGAAAACCTAAGCTAGGTATTGGATGAGGTTCTAGGGGCATGTCAGGTTCAATCTTCAGACTCAGGTCCATTGATGTGCGTTTCTTCCTGCAGGTAGGTGCTGAAGGTGTGTCAGTCAGACTGCGCATTTTTTCCAGAGCAGCCTATGAAATTGGTGTGGGTTCAGGTGCCTTGATGGTTTCTCCCATTCTGGAAGGTTTGGGCAACTGAGATGTGCAGAATTCCCTCGGGAGAGCAGGCCCAGTGATGCAGTTTGGTTCTGGAGGTCCCATCCTGGAGGGCATGTGGTCACGCTTTGAGAACCAAGTCTTCAGATAGCAACTCGGGGAAGACTTAGGAGCGAAGTTATGGCAGGCCCGATGTGCAGATCCTGAAAGCAGCTCCTCAGGATTTGAAATTCGGATGCCTGGGAGCAGTAGCAGAGGCTTTTCTGTCTGGACTCTATATCCAGGATGGCCTCAGAATGATATGGTTGCTAAATGAGTCCATGGGAGGTTTTTCCTATCTGGGGTTTTTCCCCGGCTCCCAAGAGTTTGCTGTCTTTCTGGGGGAAGGGAAGAGTGCTGTTTTCCACGTCAGGGGTCCCGCCCAAACAAGGATTCCAGAGTGGGGTTGTGGGTCACTTGGCCTGGACAACCCCACCAAGGGTTAGGATTTGGGCCAAGAGGCACGAGAGGCCTGCTCTCTGGCTTCCTTTTCCAGCCCCCAACAGGGTGTGCCTTAAAGGGTTCTCAGTCTGAGATTCCCAATGCCTGCTTGTGCCCAGCTGCCCTCCTGAGTGGGCGTGGTCTCATGGGCCATGTAGCTGTCTCCACTCTAGAGTAGTACAACCATCTACACATCCACAATCCTGCCATGAGGAAGGAGGAGTACTCTGCTGTGATTCAGGTTCCCCCATAGGCAGGGATTTGCGCTACCTTCTGGGTTCAGATATCTGCATACACAGGTTCGCAGGAGATGACTGTCTCGGACCAAGACAGAGCCCACCTGCAGGATATGGGTCGCGCTATGTGGCTGGCTGACAGGACGTCGGGGCTCGGGCTGTGTCAGGCAGAGCACCAGTTCACAGGGCCGCCTATGATATCAGGGTGCCCTTGAGGGCCATGCTGCTGGACCCTCATCTGGGATTTCTGGGCAGACCCGTAGGGCATTTCTTCCTTCCGTTGGGCAGGGAGAAGGCAGCTTTCTTTTTCCAGAATTCTCAATATGGATGGCCTGCTGGCAAGGCGTGTGAGGATGGAAGTCTGAAAACAAAGCTATGGTTATGTTCAGTGCCGAGGCCATAACAGTTCCAATGTGCAGCGTCTGTTTCGAATCTCAAGCACCTGAGGACAATCGAGTGTGAGATGCCTGCTCACTCTGGAATTTGTATCCATAATGGCCAGCGAATGCTCGTGTGGCCTCAAGAAGACTTGCCGGCTTTCCGAAGCTGGAGCTTGTGAGCTGCTCCAAACAGCAATGTGTCCTTCAGCGGGACAGGGGAAGTCCAGTTAGAGGGCTCCAGGGTCCCCATATGGAAAGATTCGATAGCAGAGCTCACCAAATGGATGCCTGGAAACTCCACCTCCGTTACCACTGAAGCCTAGGAACAGGGCAGCTTTGATCCAGTGGCTCTACTTCGCAGTTAAAAGGGATCTGAGTTGATGGAGGTTCTCAGTCTGACGGGTCACAATGCTGCTTTGTGTCAAGGGAGACCTTAGAATGTCGGGTAGCTCTGGGGACATGCAGGAACCTCCTAGCCTGTGGGTGGGACCCTGTTCCCAAGAGAAAAGTTTCCTTCTCGGGACCAGAGGGGTTCTACTGTATGGCTCAGGGACCACACGTTGGGACATATGTTGGTTTTCCAGAACAGGCCGGAGGGACAGATGCCTGAAAACCTAAGCAAGGTTTTGGAAGAGGTCCTAGGGGCAGGTCAGGTTGAATCTTCGGACTCAGGCCCATTGACAAGCGTGTCTTCCTGGAGGTAATGCTGACGGTGTCACATAGTGCGCCCTTTTTCCAGAGCGGCCTATGAAATTGGGGTGGGTTCAGGTGCCTTGCAAGTTTCTCCTATTGTGGATGATTTGCCAACAGAGACGGGCACAGTTTCCTCGGGAGAGCAGGCCCAGGGATGCGGTGTGGTTCTAGGGGACCCACCCTGGAGGTCATGTGGTCAAGGTTTTGGGAACGAAGTCTTCAACAGCAACTCGGGGAAGAATTAGGGGCGAGTTTATGGCAGGCCCGATGTGCAGACCCTGAAAGCAGCTCTTCAGGATTTAAAATTCGGGTGCCTGGGAGGCAGTAGCAGAGGCTTTTCTCTCTGGACTGTATACCTAGGATTGTCTCGGAATGGACGGGTGAGCACCTGAGTCCATGGGATATTCTCCCTTTCTGGGGATTCTGCCAGGCCCCCAAGAGTTTGGTGTTTTTCTGGGGGAAGGGAAGATTGCTATTTCCATCTCAGGGGCCCTGCCCAAACAGGGAATCCAGAGACGGGTTGTGGGTCACGTGGCCTGGACAACCACACCAAGGGTTAGGATTTGGGTCTAGGGGCACAGTAGGTTCTCTCGGTGGGATCCTGGTCCAGCCCCGACAGGCTGTGCTTGAAAGGGGTCTCAGGCTAAGAGTCACAATGCCTGTTTTTACTCAGTTGCCCCTCCTGAGTGGGCGTGGTCTCATGGGCCATGCAGGTGGCTCCCACACTGAAAGTGGTTCAACCATATCAACATCCACTATCCTGCCATGGGGATGGAGGAGTACTATGTTGTGCTTCAGGTACACACAAGGGCAGGATTTTGCACTACCTTCTGGGGTCAGATACCTGCATACCCAGGTTGGATGGAAATAACGGGCTCGGCCAGGCAGTTCCCACCTGCAGGATTGGTTCCCGCTATCTGGCGGCCGACAGGGTATTGGGTCTCGGGCTGTGTTACTCAGAGCTTTAGTTCACAGGGCGACCTGTGATATCAGGGTGCCCTTGAGGGCCGTGTGGTTGGACGCTCATTGGGGATTTTGGGCAGACCTGTAGGACATTTCTTCTTTCTGTTGGCCAGGTCGAAGGCAGCTTTGTGACTCCAGAATTCCCAAGGTGGAGGGCCTGCTGGCAAAGCTTGTGAGGAACGAAATCTGAAAACACAAGCTATGGTTATATTCAGTGCCGAGGGCATGACAGTGCCAATGGGCAGCAGCTGTTTCAAGATCTCCAGCACATGAGGATGGGCGAGGGTGAGATGTCTGCTCACACTGGAATTTGTATCCATGATGGCCAACGAATGCTCGGGTGGCCTCAAGAATCCTCGGAGGCTTATCCAAGCTGGAGATTGTGAGCTGCCCCAAACCACAAGTTGTCATTCTGCGGGAGAGGGGAAGTCAGCTTAGAGGTCTCCCACATGGAAAGATTCGACAGCAGAGCTCTCCGAATGGATGCCTGGAAACCCCACCTCGCCTTACCACAGCAGCCAAGGAACAGGGCAGCTTTGATCCGCTGCCTCTGGTTCGAAGTTCAAGTGATCTGAGTTGACAGAGGTTCTCAGTCTGACGGGTTACAATGCTGCTTGGTGGACAGGGAGACCTTAGAATGTGGCTGTGGCTCTGGGGCCGTGCAGGAACCTACTAGGCTGAGGGATGGTCCCCGTTCTCAAGATCAAGGTTTCCTTCTCGAGACCAGATGGATTCTATTGTATGGCTAGGGGCCACACGTTGGGCCATAAGTTGGTTTTCCAGAACAGGCCTGAGGGACAGAGGCCTGAATACCTAAGCTAGGTATTGGATGAGGCTCTAGGGGCATGTCAGGTTCAATCTTCAGACTCAGGTCCATTGACGTGCGTTTCTTCCTACAGGTAGGTGCTGAAGGTTTGTCAGTCAGACTGCGCATTTTTTCCAGAGCACCCTATGAAATTGGTGTGGGTTCAGGTGCCTTGAAGTTTTCTCCCATTCAGGAAGGTTTGGGCAACTGAGATATGCAGAATTCCCATGGGAGAGCAGGCCCAGTGATGCTATTTGGTTCTGGAGGTCCCATCCTGGAGGGCATGTGGTCACGCTTTGGGAATCAAGTCTTCAGACAGCAACTCGGGGAAGAATTAAGAGCGAAGTTATGGCAGGCCCGATCTGCACACCCAGAATGCAGCTCCTCGATTTGAAATTCGGATGCCTGGGAGCAGTAGCAGAGGCTTTTCTGTCTGATCTCTATATCCAGGATGGCCTCAGAATGAGAGGGTTGCTACATGGGTCCATGGGAGGTTGTTCCTATGTGGGGTTTTTCCCCGGCTCCCAAGAGTTTGCTGTTTTTCTGGGGGAAGGGAAGAGTGCTGTTTTCCACGTCAGGTGTCCCGCCCTAACAAGGATTCCAGAGTGGGGTTGTGGGTCACGTGGCCTGGACAACCCCACCAATGGTTAGGATTTGGGCCAAGAGGCACGAGAGGCCTGCTCCCTGGCCCTGGTCCAGCCCCCAAATGGGTGTGCTTTAAAGGGGTCTCAGGCTGAGGTTCACAATGCCTGCTTGGGCCCAGCTGCCCCTCCTGAGTGGGCGTGGTCTCATGGGCCATGTAGCTGGCTCCCACCCTAGAGTAGTACAACCATCTCCACATCCACATTCCTGCCATGAGGAAGATGGAGTACTCTGCTGTGATTCAGGTTCCCCCATAGGCAGGGATTTGCGCTACGTTCTGGGGTCAGATACCTGCATAGCCAGGTTCGCAGGAGATGAAGGGCTCTGACCAAGACAGAGCCCACCTGAAGGATATGGGTCGCGCTATGTGGCTGGCTGACTGGAGGCCGGGGCTCGGGCTGTGTCAGACAGAGCATCAGTTCACAGGGCGGCCTATGATATCAGGGTGCCCTTGAGGGCCATGCTGCTGGACACTCATCAGGGGATTCTGGGCAGACCCGGAGGGCCTTTCTTCCGTCCGGTGGGCAGGCAGAAGGCAGCTTTGTTTTTCCAGAATTCCCAATATGGATGGCCTGCTGGCAAGGTTTGTGAGGATGGAAGTCTGAAAACAAAGCTATGTATATGTTCAGTGCCGAGGCCATAACAGTTCCAATGTGCAGCGTCTGTTTCGAGATCTCAAACACCTGAGGACGATCGAGTGTGAGATGTCTGCTCACGCTGGAATTTGTATCCATGATGGCCCACGAATGCTCGTGCGGCCTCAAGAAGCCTTGGCGGCTTTCCGATGCTGGAGCTTTTGAGCTGCTCCAAACAGCAAGGTGTCCTTCAGCGGGACAGAGGAAGTCCAGTTAGAGGGCTCCAGGGTCCCCATATGGAAAGTTTCGATAGCAGAGCTCTCCGAATGGATGCCTGGAAACTCCTCCTCCATTACCACTGAAGCCTAGGAACAGGGCAGCTTTCATCCAGTGGCTCTTCTTCGCAGTTCCAAGGGATCTGAGTTGACGGAGGTTCTCAGTCAGATGGGACACAATGCTGCTTGGTGTCCGGGGAGACCTTAGAAAGTAGCGGTAGCTCTGGGGCCATGCAGGAACCTCCTAGACTCCGGGTGGGTCCCCGTTCCCAAGAGCAAAGTTTCCTTCTCGGGACCTGAGGGGTTCTAATGTATGGCTCAGGGAGCACACGTTGGGCCATAGGTTGGTTTTCCAGAACAGGCCATAGGGACAGAGGCCTGAAAACCTAAGTTTTGTTTTGGATGGGGTCCTAGGGGCATGTCAGGTTGAATCTTCGGACTCAGGCCAATTGACGTGCATGTCTTCCTGGAGGTAGGTGCTGACGGTGTCTCATACCGCACCTTTTTTCCAGAGCAGCCTATGAAATTTGGGTGGGTTTAGGTGCCTTGCAAGTTTCTCCCATTCTGGATGGTTTGGTCAACTGAGACGGGTAGAGTTTCCTCGGGAGAGCAGGCCAAGTGATGCGGTGAAGTTCTGGGGGTCCTATCCTGGAGGGCATGTGGTCAAGGCTTTGGGAACGAAGTCTTCAGACAGCAACTCGGGGAAGAATTAGGAGTGAGGTTATGGCAGGCCCGATGTGCAGACCCTGAAAGCAGATCCTCAGGATTTGAAATTCGGGTGCCTGGGAGGCAGTAGCAGAGGCTTTTCTCTCTGGACTGTATACCTAGGATGGTCTCGGAATGGACGGGTGAGCACTCTTC
>NW_019154256.1:82930-88604 GCF_002288905.1 Enhydra lutris kenyoni
CTTTGGGAACGAAGTCTTCAGACAGCAACTCGGGGAAGAATTAGGAGTGAGGTTATGGCAGGCCCGATGTGCAGACCCTGAAAGCAGATCCTCAGGATTTGAAATTCGGGTGCCTGGGAGGCAGTAGCAGAGGCTTTTCTCTCTGGACTGTATACCTAGGATGGTCTCGGAATGGACGGGTGAGCACATGGTTCCATGGGGTATTCTCCCTTTCTGGGGATTCTGCCCGGCTCCCAAGAGTTTGGTGTTTTCTGGGGGAATGGAAGAGTGCTCTTTTCCATCTCAGGGGTCCTGCCCAAACAGGGATTCAAGAGACGGGTTGTGGTTCATGTGGCCTGGACAACCCCAGCAAGGGTTAGGATTTGGTTCTAGGGGCACAATAGGTTCTCTCTGTGGGATCCTGGCCCAGCCCCGACAGGCTGTGCTAGAAAGGGGTCTCAGGCAAAGAGTCACAATGTCTGTTTGTGCCCAGGTGCCCCTCCTGAGTGGGCGTGGTATCATGGTCCATGCAGGTGGCTCCTACTCTGAAAGTAGTACAAACTTATCAACATCCACTCTCCTGCCATGGGGAAGGAGGAGTACTCTGTTGTGCTTCAGGTACACACAAGGGCAGGGTTTTGCACTACCTTCTGGGGTCAGATACCTGCATACCCTGGTTGGATGCAAATAACGGGCTCGGGCCAAGGCAGTTCCCACCTGCAGGATATGGGTCCCGCTATCTGGCTGGCCGACAGGACATTGGGTCTTAGGCTGTGTTACATAGAGCATTAGTTCACAGGGCGACCTATGATATCAGGGTGCCCTTGAGGGCCGTGTGGTTGGACGCTCATTTGGTGTTTTGGGCAGACCTTTAGGACATTTCTTCTTTCTGCTGGCTAGGTAGAAGGCAGCTTTGTGACTCCAGAATTCCCAAGGTGGAGGGCCTGCTGGCAAAGCTTATCAGGATCGAAATCTGAAACACAATCTATGGTTATGTTCAGTGCCGAGGGCATAACATTTCCAATGTGCAGCAGCTGTTTCAAGATTTCGAGTACCTGAGGGTGGGCGAGGGTGAGATGTCTTCTCACACTCAATTTGTATCCATGATGGCCAACGAATGCTCGGGTGTCCTCAAGAAGTTTGGAGGCTTATGCAAGCTGGAGCTTGTGAGCTGCTCCAAACCACAAGGTGTCCTTCTGCGGGACAGGGGAAGTCAGGTTAGAGGTTCTCCACATGGAAAGATCGACAGCAGAGCTCTCTGAATGGATGCCTGGAAACCCCACCTCGCGTTACCACAGCATCCAAGGAACAGGGCAGCTTTGATCTGCTGCCTCTGGTTCGAAGTTCCAAGTGATCTGAGTTGACAGAGGTTCTCAGTCTGACGGGTTACAATGCTGCTTGGTGGACAGGGAGACCTTAGGATTTGGCTGTGGCTCTGGGGCCATGCAGGAATCTCCCAGGCTGAGGGTTGGTCCCCGTTTTCAAGATCAAGGTTTCCTTCTCGAGAGCAGATGGATTCTATTGTATGGCTAGCGGCCACACGTTGGTCCATAAGTTGGTTTTCCAGAACAGGCCTGAGGGACAGAGGCCTGGAATCCTAAGCTAGGTATTGGATGAGGTTCTAGGGGCATGTCAGGTTCAATCTTCAGACTCAGGTCCATTGACGTGCGTTTCTTCCTGTAGGTAGGTGCTGAAGGTCTGTCAGTCAGACTGCGCATTTGTTCCAGAACAGCCTATGAAATTCGTGTGGGTTCAGGTTCCTTGAAGATTTCTCCCATTCTGGAAGGTTTGGGCAACTGAGATGTGCAGAGTTCCCTCGGTAGAGCAGGCCCATTGATGCTGTTTGGTTCTGGAGGTCCCATCCTGGAGGGCATGTGGTCACAGCTTTGGGAACCAAGTCTTCAGACAGCAACTCGTGGAAGAATTAGGAGCGAAGATATGGCAGGCCCGATCTGCAGACCCTGAAAGCAGCTCCTCAGGATTTGAAATTCGGATGCCTGGGAGCGTTAGCAGAGTTTTTTCCTCTGGACTGTATATACAGGATGGCCTCGGAATGATAGGGTTGCTACATGGGTCCATGGGAGGTTCTTCCTTTCAGGGGTTTTTCTCCGGCACCCAAGAGTTTGCTGTCTCTCTGGGGTAGGGAAGAGTGCTGTTTTCCACGTCAGGGGTCTGCACAAACAAGGATTCCAGAGTGGGGTTGTGGGTCACGTGGCCTGGACAACCCCACCAAGGGTAAAGATTTGGGCCTAGAGGCACGAGAGGCCTGCTCTCAGGCTTCCTGGTCCAGCCTCCAACAGGGTGTGCTTTAAAGGGGTTTCAGGCTGAGGGTCCCAAGGCCTGCTTGGGCCCAGCTGCCCTTCCTGAGTGGGCGTGGTCTCATGGGCCATGTAGCTGACTACCACTCTAGAGAAGTTAAATCATCTCAACATCTATATTCCTGCCATGAGGAAGGAAGAGTACTCTGCTGTGATTAAGGTCCCCCATAGGCAGGGATTTGCACTAACTTCTGGGCTCAGATACCTGCATACCCAGGTTCGCAGGATATGACGGGCTCGGACCAAGACAGAGACCACCTTCAGGATATGGGTCACGCTATGTGGCTGGCTGACAGGAGGCCGGGGCTCGGGCTGTGTCAGACAGAGCATCAGTTCACAGGGTGGCCTATGATATCAGGGTGCCCTTGAGTGCCATGCTGCTGGACCCTCATCTGGGGATTCTGGGCAGACCCGTAGGGCATTTCTTCCTTCCGGTGGGCAGGCAGAAGGCAGCTTTGTTTTTCCAGAATTCCCAATATGGATGGCCTGCTGGCAAGGTGTGTGAGGATGGAAGTCTGGAAACAAAGCTATGGTTATGTTCAGCGCCGAGGCCAAAACAGTTCCAATGTGCAGCGTCTCTTTCAAGATCAGAAGCACCTGAGGACGATCGAGTGTGAGATGTCTTCTCACGCTGGAATTTATATCCATGATGGCCAATGAATGCTCGTGCGGCCTCAAGAAGCTTTGGCGGTTTTCCGAAGCTGGAGCTTGTGAGCTGCTCCAAACAGCAAGGTGTCCTTCAGCGGGAGAGGGGAACTCCAGTTAGAGGGCTGCAGGGTCCCCATATGGAAAGATTCGATAGCAGAGCTCTCCGAATGGATGCCTGAAAACTCCACCTCCGTTACCACTGAAGTCTAGGAACAGGGCTTCTTTGATCCTGTGGCTCTGCTTCGCATTCCAAGGTATATTAGTTGAAGGAGGTTCTCATTCAGACGGGTCACAATGCTGCTTGGTGTCTAGGGAGACCTTAGAATGTGGCGGTAGCTCTGGGGCCATGCAGGAACCTCCTAGACTGTGGTTGGGACACCGTTCCCAAGAGCAAAGTTTCCTTCTCGGGACCAGAGGGGTTCTACTGTATGGCTCAGGGACTACACTTTGGGCCATATGTTGGTTTTCCAGAACAGGCCATAGGGACAGAGGCCTGAAAACCTAAGCTAGGTTTTGGATGAGGTCCTAGGGGCATGTCAGGTTGAATCTTCGGACTCAGGCACATTGACGTGCGTGTCTTCCTGGAGGTAGGTGCTGACGGTGTCTCATACTGCGTCTTTTTTCCAGAGCGGCCTATGAAATTGGGGTGGGTTCAGGTGCCTTGCAGGTGTCTTCATTCTGGATAGTTTGGCAACTGAGACGGGCAAAGTTTCCTCGGGAGAGCAGGCCCATTGATGCGGTTTGGTTCTGGGGGTCCCATCCTGGAGGGCATGTGGTCAAGGCTTTGGGAACGAATTCTCCAGACAGCAACTCAGGGAAGAATTAGGGGCGAGGTTATGGCAGGCTCGATGTGCAGACCCTGTAAGCAGCTCCTCAGGATTTGAAATTCGGGTGCCTGGGAGGCAGTAGCAGAGGCTTTTGTCTCTGGACTGTATACCTAGGATGGTCTCGGAATGGACGGGTGAGCACATGGGTCCATGGGATATTCTCCCTTTTTGGGGATTCTGCCAGGCTCCCAAGTGTTTGGTGTTTTTCTGGGGGAAGCAAAGAGTGCTCTTTTCCATCTCAGGGGTCCTGTCTAACCAGGGATTCCAGAGACGGGTTGTGGGTCATGTGGCCTGGACAACCCCACCAAGGGGTAGGATTTGGGTCTAGGGGCACAATAGGTTCTCTCTGTGGGATCCTGGTCCAGCCCCGATAGGCTGTGCTTGAATGGGGTCTCAGGCTAAGAGTCACAATGCCTGTTGGGGCCCAGTTGCCCCTCCTGAGTGGGCGTGGTCTCATGGTCCATGCAGGTGGCTCCCCCTCTGAAAGTAGTACAACCATATCAACATCCACATCCGGCCATGGGGAAGGAGGAGTACTCTGTTGTGCTTCAGGTACACACAAGGGCTGAGTTTTGCACTACCTCTTGGGCTCAGATAACTGCATACCCAGGTTGGATGGAAATAACGGGCTCGGGCCAAGGCTGTTCCCACCTGCAGGATATGGGTCCCGCTATCTGGCTGGCCGACAGGAGATTGGTTCTCGGGCTGTGTTACACAGAGCTTTAGTTCACAGGTCGACCTATGATATCAGGGTGCCCTTGAGGGCCGTGTGGTTGGACGCTCATTTGGAGTTTTGGGCAGACCTGTAGGATATTTCTTCTTTTTGTTTGCCAGGTAGAAGGCATCTTTGTGACTCCAGAATTCCCAAGGTGGAGGGCCTGCTTGCAAGCCTTGTGAGGATCGAAATCTGAAAACACAAGCTATGGTTATGTTCAGTGCCGAGGGCATGACAGTTCCAACGTGCAGCAGCTGTTTCAAGATCTCCACCACCTGAGGATGGGCTAGGGTGAGATGTCTGCTCACACTGGAATTTGTATCTATGATGGCCAACGAATGCTCGGGTGGCCTCAAGAAGCCTTGGCGGCTTTCCGAAGCTGGAGCTTGTGAGCTGCTCCAAACCACAAGGTGTCCTTCTGCGGGACAGGGGAAGTCAGCTTTGAGGCCTCCCACATGGAAAGATTCGACAGCAGTGCTCTCCGAATGGATGCCTGGAAACCCCACCTCGCCTTACCACAGCAGCCTAGGAACAGGGCAGCTTTGATCCGCTGCCTCTGGTTCGAAGTTCCAAGGGATCTGAGTTGACAGAGGTTCTCAGTCTGACGGGACACAATGCTGCTTGGTGTCCAGGGAGACCTTAGAATGTGGCTGTGGCTCTGGGGACATGCAGCAATCTCCTATGCTGAGGGTTGGTCCCCGTCCTCAAGAGCAAGGTTTCCTTCTCGAGACAAGAGGGATTCTATTGTATGACTAGTGGCTACACGATGGGCTATAAGTTGGTTTTCCAGAACAGGCCAGAGGGACGGAGGCCTGGAAACCTAAGCTAGGTATTGGATGAGCTTCCAGGGCATGTCAGGTTCAATCTTCAGACTCAGGTCCATTGACGTGCGTTTCTTCCTGCAGGTAGGTGCTGAAGGTGTGTCACTCAGACTGAGCATTTTTTCCAGAGCAGACTATGAAATTGGTGTGGGTTCAGGTGCCTTGAAGATTTCTCCCATTCTGGAAGGTTTGGGCAACTGAGATGTGCAGAGTTCCCTCGGGAGAGCAGGCCCAGTGATGCTGTTTGGTTCTGGAGGTCCCATCCTGGAGGGCATGTGGTCACGGCTTTGGGAACCAAATCTTCAGACACCAACTCGGGGAAGAATTAGGAGCGAAGTTATGGCAGGCCCGATCTGCAGACCCAGA
>NW_019154256.1:88704-102999 GCF_002288905.1 Enhydra lutris kenyoni
GGAGGTCCCATCCTGGAGGGCATGTGGTCACGGCTTTGGGAACCAAATCTTCAGACACCAACTCGGGGAAGAATTAGGAGCGAAGTTATGGCAGGCCCGATCTGCAGACCCTGAAAGCAGCTCCTCGAGATTTACAATTCGGATGCCTGGGAGCAGTAGCAGAGGCTTTTCTGTCTGGACTCTATATCTAGGATGGCCTCGGATTGATAGGGTTGCTACATGGGTCCATGGGAGGTTCTTCCTATCTGGGGTTTTTCCCCGTTCCCAAGAGTTTGCTGTATTTCAGGGGTCCCGCCTAAACAAAGATTCCAGAGTGGGGTTGAGGGTCACGTGGCCTGGAGAACCCCAACAAGGGCTAGGATTTGGGCAAACAGGCATGAGAGGCCTGCTCTCTGGCTTCCTGGTCGAGCCCCCAACAAGGTGTGCTTTAAAGGGGTCTCAGGCTGAGGGTCACAAGGCCTGCTTGTGCCCATCTGCCCCTCCTGAGTGGTCGTGGTCTCATGGGCCATGTAGCAGGATCCCACCCTAGAGTATTACAACCATCTCAACATCCACATTCCTGCCATGAGGACGGAGGAGTACTCTGTTGAGATTCAGGTTCCTCCATAGACAGGGATTTGCGCTACCTTCTGGGGTCAGATACCTGCATACCCAGGTTCGCAGGAGATGACGGCTCTAACCAAGACAGAACCACCTGCAGGATATGGGTCGTGCTCTGTGGCTGGCTGACAGGAGGCCGGGGCTTGGGCTGTGTCAGACAGAGCATCAGTTCACAGGGCGTCCTATGATATCAGGGTGCCCCTGAGGGCCATGCTGCTGGACCCTCATCTGGGGATTCAGGGCAGACCTGTAGGGCATTTCTTCCTTCCGGTGGGCAGGCCGAAGGCAGCTTTGTTTTTCCAGAATTCCCAATACGGATGGCCTCCTGGCAAGGTGTGTGAGGATGGAAGTCTGAAAACAAAGCTAGGCTTATGTTCAGTGCCGAGGCCATAACAGTTCCAATGTGCAGCGTCTGTTTCGAGATCTCAAGCACCTGAGGACGATCGAGTGAGAGATGTCTGCTCACGCTGGAATTTTTATCCATGATGGCCCCCGAATGCTCGTGTGGCCTCAAGAAGCCTTGGCGGCTTTCCAAAGCTGGAACTTGTGAGCTGCTCCAAACAGCAAGGTGTCCTCAGCGGGACAGGGGAAGTCCAGTTAGAGGGCTCCAGGTCCCCATATGAAAAGATTCGATAGCAGAGCTCTCCGAATGGATGCCTGGAAACTCCACCTCCGTTACCCCTGAAGCCTAGGAATGGGCAGCTTTGATCCAGTGGCTCTGTTTCGCAATTCCAAGGGATCTGAGTTGACTGAGGTTCTCAGTCTGACGGGTCTCAATACTGATGGTGTCCAGGGAGACCTTAGAATGCGGCGGTAGCTCTGGGGCCATGCAGGAACTTCCTAGCCTGGGAGGCGACCCCGTTCCCAAGAGCAAAGTTTCCTTCTCGGGACCAGAGGGGTTCTACTGTATGGCTCAGGGACCACACGTTGGGCCATAGGTTGGTTTTCCAGAACAGGCCGGAGGGACCGAGGCCTGAAAACCTAAGCTAGGATTTGGATGAGGACCTAGGGGCATGTCACGTTGAATCTTTGGACTCAGGCCCATTGACGTGCGTGTTTTCCTGGAGGTAGGTGCTGACGGTGTCTCATACTGCGCCTTTTTCCAGAGCGGCCTATGAATTTGGGGGTAGGTTCAGGTGCCTTGCAGGTTTCTCCCATTCTGGATGGTTTTGGCAACTGAGACGGGCAGAGTTTCCTCGGGAGAGCAGGCCCAGGGATGCGGTGTCGTTCTAGGGGTCCCACCCTGGAGGTCATGTGGTCAAGGCTTTGGGAATGAAGTCTCCAGAAGCAACTCGGGGAAGAATTATGGGCGAGGTTATGGCAGGCCCGATGTGCAGACCCTGAAAGCAGCTCCTCAGGATTTGAAATTCGGGTTCCTGGGAGGCAGTATCAGAGCCGTTTCTCTCTGGACTATATACGTAGGATGGTCTTGGAATGGACGGGTGAGCACAGGGTCCATGGGATATTCTCCCTCTCTGGGGATTCTGCCGGGCTCCCAAGAATTTGGTGTTTTTCTGGGGAAAGGAAGAGTACTCTTTTCCATCTCAGGGGTCCTGCCGAAAAAGGGATTCCAGAGACGGGTTGTGGGTCACCTGGCCTGGACAACCCCACCAAGGGTTAGGATTTGGGTAGGTGCACAAAAGGTTCTCTCTGTGGGATCCTGGTCCAGCCCCGACAGGCTGTGCTTGAAAGGGGTCTCAGGCTGATAGTCACAATGCCTGTTTGGGCCCAGTTGCCCCTCCTGAGTGGGCGTGGTCTCATGGGCCATGCAGGTGGCTCCCACTCTGAAAGTAGTACAACCATATCAACATCCACTTTCCTTCCATGGGGAAGGAGGAGTACTCTGTTGTGCTTCAGGTACACACAAGGGCAGGGTTTTGCACACCTACTGGGGTCAGATACCTGCATACCCATGTTGGATGGAAATAACGGGCTCGGGCCAAGGCAGTTCCCACCAGCAGGATATGGGTCCCGCTATCTGGCTGGCCGACAGAAGATTGGGTCTCGGGCTGTGTTACACAGAGCATTAATTCACAGGGCGACCTGTGATATCAGGGTGCCCTTGTGGGCCGTGTGTTTGTCGCTCATTTGGGGTTTTGGGCAGACCGGTAGGACATTTCTTCTTTCTATTCGCCAGGTAGAAGGCAGGTTTGTGACTCCAGAATTCCGAAGGTGGAGGGCGTGCTGGCAAATCTTGTGAGGTTCGAAATCTGAAAACACAAGCTATGGTTATGTTCAGTGCCGAGGGCATGACAGTTCCAATGTGCAGCAGCTGTTTCAGGATCTCCAGCACCTGAGGATGGGCGAGGGTGAGATGTCTGCTCACACTGGAATTTGTATCCATGATGGCCAACGAATGCTCGGGTGGCCTCAAGAAGCCTTGGAGGCTTATCCAAGCTGGAGCTTGTGAGCTGCTCCAAACCACAAGGTGTCCTTCTGCGGGACAGGGGAAGTCAGGATAGAGGTCTCCCACATGGAAAGATTCGACAGCAGAGCTCTCCGAATGGATGCCTGGAAACCCCACCTCGCGTTACCACAGCAGCCAAGGAACAGGGCAGCTTTGATCCGCTGCCTCTGTTTCGAAGTTCCAAGGGATCTGAGTTGACAGAGGTTCTCAGTCTGTCGGGTCCCAATGCTGCTTGGTGTCCAGGGAGACCTTAGAATGTGGCTGTGGCTCTGGGGCCATGCAGGAATCTCCTAGGCTGAGGGTGGGACCCCCTTCCCAAGAGCAAAGTATCCTTCTCGGGACGAGAGGGGTTCTACTGTATGGATCAGGGACCACACGTTGGGCCATATGTTGGTTTTCCAGAAAAAGCCGGAGGGACACAGGCCTGAAAACCTAAACTAAATTTTGTATGAGGTCCTGGGGGCATGTCAGGTTGAATCTTCGGACTCAAGCTCATTGACGTGCGTGTCTTCCTGGAGGTAGGTGCTTACGGTGTCTCATACTGCGCCTTTTTTCCAGAGCGGCCTATGAAATTGGGGTGGGTTCAGGTGCCTTGAAGTTTTCTCCCATTCTGAATGATTTGGGCAACGGAGATGTGCAGAGTTCCCTCGGGAGAGCAGGCACAGTGATGCTGTTTGTTTCTGGAGGTCCCATCCTGGAGGGCATGTGGTCACCCCTTTGAGAACCAAGTCTTCAGAGAGCAACTCGGGTAGAATTAGGAGCGAAGTTATGGCAGGCCCGATCTGCAGACCCTGAAAGCAGCTCCTCAGGATTTGAAATTCAGATGCCTGGGAGCAGTAGCAGAGGCTTTTCTGTCTGGACTCTATATCCAGGATGGCCTCGGAATGATAGGGTAGCTACATGGGTCCATGGGAGGTTCTTCCTATCCGGGGTTTTTCCCCGGCTCCCAAGAGTTTGCTGTCTTTCTGGGGGAAGGGAAGAGTGCTGTTTTCCACGTCAGGGGTCCCGTGCAAACAAGGAATCCAGAGTGGGGTTGTGGGTCACTTGGCCTGGACAACCCCACCAAGGGTTCGGATTTGGGCCAAGAGGCACGAGAGGCCTGCTCTTTGGCTTCCTGCTCCAGCCCCCAACAGAGTGTGCTTTAAGGGGGTCTCAGGCTGAGGGTCTCAAGGCCTGCTTGTGCCCAGCTGCACCTCCTGAGTGGGCGTGGTCTCATGAGCCATGTAGCTGGCTCCCACTCTAGAGTAGTACAACCATCTCAACATCCACATTCCTGCCCTGAGGAAGGAGGAGTACTCTGCTGTGATTCAGGTTCCCCCATAGGCAGGGATTTGTGCTACCTTCTGGGCTCAGATACCTGCATACCCAGGTTCGCAGGAGATGACGGGCTCTGAACAAGACAGAGCCCACCTGCAGGATATGCATCGCGTTATGTGGCTGGCTGACAGGAGGCCGTGTCTCGGGCTGTGTCAGAGAGAGCATCAGTTCACAGGGCGGCCTATGATATCAGGGTGCCCTTGAGGGCCCTGCTGCTGGACCCTCATCTGGGGTTCTGGACAGACCCGTAGGGCATTTCTTCATTCCGGCGGGCAGGCAGAAGGCAGCTTTGTTTTTCCAGAATTCCCAATATGATGGCCTGCTGGCAAGGTGTATGTGGATGGAAGCCTGAAAACAAAGCTATGGTTATGTTCAGTGCCGAGGCCATAACAGTTCCAATGTGCAGCATCTGTGTCGAGATTTCAAGCACCTGAGGACGATCAACTGTGAGATATGTGCTCACGCTGGAATTTGTATCTATGATGGCCAACGAATGCTCGTGCGGCCTCAAGAAGCCTTGGCGACTTTCCCAAGCTGGGTCTTGTTAGCTGCTCCAAACATCAAGGTGTCCTTCAGCGGGACAGGGGAAGTCCATTTAGAGGGCTCCAAGTTCCCCATATGGAAAGATGCGATACCAGAGCTCTCCGAAAGGATGCCTGGAAACCCCACCTCCGTTACCCCTGAAGCCTAGGAACAGGGCAGCTTTGATCCAGAGGCTCTGCTTCGCAGTTCTAAGGGATCTAGGTAGACGGAGGTTCTCAGTCTGACGGGTCACCATGCTGCTTGGTGTCCAGGGAGACCTTAGAATGTGGCAGTAGCTCTGGGGCCATGCAGGAACCTCCTAGCCTGTGGGTGGGACCCCGTTCCAAAGAGCAAAGTTTCCTTGTCGGGACCAGAGGGGTTCTACTGTATGGCTCAGGGACCACACGTTGGGCCATATGTTGGTTTTTCAGAACAGGCCGGAGGGACAGAGGCCTGAAAACCTAAGCTAGGCTTTGGATGAGGTCCTAGGGGCATGTCAGGTTGAATCTTCGGACTCAGGCCCATTGACGTGCGTGTCTTCCTGGAGGTAGGTGGAGACGGTGTCTCATACTGCACCTATTTCCAGTGCAGCCTATGAAATTGGGTTGGGTTCAGGTGCCTTGAAGGTTTCTCTCATTCTGGAAGGTTTAGGCAACTGAGATGTGCAGAGTTCCCTCGGGAGAGCAGGCCCAGTGATGCTGTTTGTTTCTGGAGGTCCCATCTTGGAGGGCATGTGGTCACGCCTTTGGGAACCAAATCTTCAGACACCAACTCGGGGAAGAATTAGGAGCAATGTCATGGCAGGCCCAATGTGCAGACCCTGAAAGCAGCTCCTCAGAATTTGAAACTCGGATGCCTGGGAACAATAGCAGAGGCTTTTCTGTCTGGACTCTATATCCAGGATGGCCTCAGAATGATAGAATTGTTACATGGGTCCATGAGAGGTTCTTCCTATCTGGGGTTTTTCCCCGGCTCCCAAGAGTATGCTGTCTTTCTGGGGGAAGGGAAGAGTGCTGTTTTCCACGTCAGGGGTCCCGCCCAAACAAGGATTCCAGAGTGGGGTTGTGGGTCACGTGGCCTGGACAACCCCACCAAGGGTTAGGATTTGGGCCAAGAGGCACGAGAGGCCTGCTCTCTGGCTTCCTGGTCCAGCCACCAACAGGGTGTGCTTTATAGGGGTCTCAGGCTGAGGGTACAAGGCCTGCTTTTACCAGCTGCCCCTCCTGAGTGGGCGTGGTCTCATGGGCCATGTATCTGGGTCCCACTCTAGAGATGTACAACCATCTGAACATCCACAGTCCTGCCATGAGGAAGGAGGAGTACTCTGCTGTGATTCAGGTACCCCCATAGGCAGAGATTTGTGCTAACTTCTGGGGTCAGATACATGCATACCCAGGTTCGCAGGAGATGACGGGCTCTGACCAAGAAAGAGCCCACCTGAAGGATATGGGTCGCGCTATGTGGCTGGCTGACAGAAGACCGTGTCTCGGGCTGTGTCACACAGAGCATCAGTTCACAGGGCGGCCTATTATATCAGGGTGCCCTTGAGGCCATGCTGCTGGACCCTCATCTGGGGATTCAGGGCAGACCCGTAGGGCATTTCTTCCTTCCGGTGGGCAGGCAGAAGGCAGCTTTTTTTTTCCAGAATTCCTAATATGGATGGCCTGCTGGCAAGGTGTGTGAGGATGGAAGTCTGAAAACAAAGCTATGCTTATGTTCAGTGCCGACGCCATAACAGTTCCAATGTGTAGCGTTTGTTTCGAGATCTTAAGCACCAGAGGTTGATCGAGTGTGAGATGGCTGCTCACGCTGGAATTTGTATCCATGATGGCCAACGAATGCTCGTGTGGCCTCAAGAAGCCTTGGCGGCTTTCCCAAGCTGGAACTTGTGAGCTGATCCAAACAGCAAGGTGTCCTTCAGCGGGACAAGGGAAGTCCAGTTAGAGGGCTCCAGGGTCGCCTTATTGAAAGATTCGATAGCAGAGCTCTCCGAATGGATGCCTGGCAACTCCACCTCCGTTAA
The DNA here is from genome assembly GCF_002288905.1 of Enhydra lutris kenyoni. Taxonomy (NCBI): domain Eukaryota; kingdom Metazoa; phylum Chordata; class Mammalia; order Carnivora; family Mustelidae; genus Enhydra; species Enhydra lutris. Next base: position 95,574 of record NW_019154256.1, read on the forward strand.
CACTGAAGCCTAGGAACAGGGCAGCTTTGATCCAGTGACTCTGCTTCGCAGTTCCAAGGGATCTGAGTTGACGGAAATTCTCAGTCTGACGGGTCACAATGCTGCTGGTGTCCAGGGAGACCTCAGAATGTGGCGGTAACTGTGGGGCCATGCAAGAACCTCCTAGCCTGTGGGTGGGACCCCGTTCCCAATAGCAAAGTTTCTATCTCGGGATCAGAGGGGTTCTACTGTATGGCTCAGGGACCACACGTTGGGACATATGTTGGTTTTCCAGAACAGGCCGGAGGGACAGAGGCCTGAAAACCTAAGCTAGGTTTTGGATGAGGTCCTAGGGGCATGTTAGGTTGAATCTTCGGACTCAGGCCCATTGACGTGCGTGTCTTCCTGGAGGTAGGTGTGACGGTGTCTCATACTGCGCCTTTTTTCCAGAGCGGCCTATGAAGTTGGGGTGCGTTCAGGTGCCTTGCAGGTTCCTCCCATTCTGGATGGTTTGGGCAACTGAGACGGGCAGAGTTTCCTCGGGAGAGCAGGCCCAGTGATGCGGTGTGGTTCTGGGGGTCCCATCCTGGAGGGCATGTGGTCAAGGCTTTAGGAACGAAGTCTTCATACAGGAACTCGGGAAAGAATTAGGGGCGAGGTTATGGCAGGCCCGATGTGCAGACCCTGAAAGCAGCTCCTCCGGATTTGAAATTCGGTTGCCTGGGAGGCAGTAGCAGAGGCTTTTCTCTCTGGACTGTATACTTAGGATGGTCCAAATGGACGGGTGAGCACATGGGTCCATGGGATATTCTCCCTTTCTGGGGATTCTGCCAGGCTCCCAAGAGTTTGTTGTTTTTCTGGGGGAAGGTAAGAGTGCTCTTTTCCATTTCAGGGGTCCTGCCCAAACAGGGATTCCAGAGACGGGTTGTGGGTCACGTGGCCTGGACAACCCCAGCACGGGTTAGGATTTGGGTCTAGGGGCAAAATAGGTTCTCTCTGTGGGATCCTGGTCAAGCCCCGACAGGCTGTGCTTGAAAGGGGTCTCAGGCTAAGAGTCACAAAACCTGTTTGTGCCCAGTTGCCCCTCCTGAGTGGGCGTGGTCTCATGGGCCATGCAGATGTCTCCCACTCGGAAAGTGGTACCACCGTATCAACATCCACTTTCCTGCCATGGGGAAGGAGGAGTACTCTGTTGTGCTTCAGGTTCACACAAGGGCAGGGTTTTGCACTACCTTCTGGGGTCAGATACTTGCATACCCAGGTTGTATGGAAATAACGGGCTCGTGCCAAGGCAGATCCCACCTGCAGGATATGGGTCCCGCTATCTGGCTGGCCGACAGGAGATTGGGTCTCGGGCTGTGTTACACAGAACTTTAGCTCACAGGGCGACCTATGATATCAGGGTGTCCTTGAAGGCCATGTGGTTGGACGCTCATTTGGTGTTTTGGGCAGACCTGTAGGACATTTCTTCTTTCTGTTGGCTAGGTAGAAGGCAGCATTGTGACTCCTGAATTCCCAAGGTGGAGGGCCTGCTTGCAAGCCTTGTGAGGATCGAAATCTGAAAACACAAGCTCTGGTTATGTTCAGTGCCGAGGGCATGACAGTTCCAATGTGCAGCAGCTGTTTCAAGATCTCCAGCACCTGAGGATGGGCGAGGGTGAGATGTCTACTCACACTGGAATTTGTATCCATGAGGGCCAACGAATGCTCGGGTGGCCTCAAGAAGCCTTGGAGGCTTATCCCAGCTGGAGCTTGTGAGCTGCTCCAAACCACAAGGTGTCCTTCTGCGTGACAGGGGAAGTCAGCTTAGAGGTCTCCCAATGGAAAGATTCGACAGCAGAGCTCTCCGAATGGATGCCTGGAAACCCCACCTCGTGTTACCACAGCAGCCAAGGAACAGGGCAGCTTTGATCCGCAGCCTCTGGTTCGAAGTTCCAAGGGATCTGAGTTGACAGAGGTTCTCAGTCTGACGGGTCCCAATGCTGCTTTGTTTCCAGGGAGACCTTAGAATGTGGCTGTGGCTCTGGGGCCATGCAGGAATCTCCTAGGCTGAGGGTTTGTACCTGTTCTCAAGAGCAAGGTTTCCCTCTCGAGACCAGAGGGATTCTATTGTATGGCTAGGGGCCACACTTGGTCCATAAGTTGGTTTTCCAGAAGAGGCATGAGGGACAGAGGCCTGAAAACCTAAGATAAGTAACGGTTGAGGTTCTAGGGGCATGTCAGGTTCAATCATCAGATCAGGTCCATTGATGTGCATTTCTTCCTACAGGTAGGTGCTGAAGGTGTGTCAGTCAGACTGTGCATTTTTTCCAGAGCAGCCTATGAAATTGGTGTGGGTTCAGGTGCCTTGAAGGTTTCTCCCATTCTGGAAGGTTTGGGCAACTGAGATGTGCAGAGTTCCCTCGGGAGAGCAGGCCCAGGGATGCTGTTTGGTGTCAGAGGTCCCATCCTGGAGGGCATGTGGTCATGTCTTTGGGAACTAAGTCATCAGACAGCAACTCGGGGAAGAATTAGGAGCGAAGTTATGGAAGGCCCGATCTGCAGACCCTGAAAGCAGCTCCTCAGGATTTGAAATTCGGATGCCTGGGAGCAGTAGCAGAGGCTTTTCTGTCTGGACTCTATATCCAGGATGGCCTCGGAATGAGAGGGTTGCTACATGGGTCCATGGGAGGTTCTTCCTATCTGGGGTTTTTCCCCGGCTCCCAAGAGTTTGCTGTCTTTCTGGGGGAATGGAAGAGTGCTGTATTTCACGTCTGGTGTCCCGCCCAAACAAGGATTCCAGAGTGGGGTTGTGGGTCACGTGGCCTGGACAACCCCACCAAGGGTTCGGATTTGGGCCAAAAGGCACGAGAGGCCTGCGATCTGGCTTCCTGGACCAGCCACCAACAGGGTGTGCTTTAAAGGGGTCTCAGGCTGAGGGTCACAAGGCCTGCTTTTTCCCAGCTGCCCCTCCTGAGTGGGCGTGGTCTCATGGGGCATGTAGCTGGCTCCCACTCTAGAGTAGTACAACCATCTCCACATCCACATTCCTGCCATGAGAAAGGAGGAGTACTCTGCTGTGATTCTGGTTCCCCAATAGGCAGGGATTTGCGCTACCGTCTGGGGTCAGGTACCTGCATACCCAGGTTCGCAGGAGATGACGGGCTCTGACCAAGACAGAGCCTACCTGCAGCATATGGGTCGCGCTGTGTGGCTGGCTGACAGCAGGTCGGGGCTCGGGCTCAGTCAGACAGAGCATCAGTTCACAGGGCGGCCTATGATATCACGGTGCACTTGAGGGCCATGCTGCTGGACCCTCTTGTGGGGATTGTGGGCAGACCCGTAGGGCATTTTTTCCTTCTGGTGGGCAGACAGAAGTCAGCTTTGTTTTTCCAGAATTCCCAATATCGATGGCCTGCTCGCAAGGTGTGTGAGGATGGAAGTCTGAAAACAAAGCTATGCTTATGTTCAGTGCCGAGGCCATAAATGTTCCATGTGCAGCGTCTGCTTCGAGATCTCAAGCACCTGAGGACGTTGGAGTGTGAGAATTCTGCTCACGCTGGAATTTCTATCCATGATGGTTAGAATGCTAACCAACCAATGCTCGTGTGGCCTCAAGAAGCCTTGGCGGCTTTCCCAAGCTGGAGCTTGTGAGCTGCTCCAAACAGCATGGTGTCCTTCAGCGGGACAGGGGAAGTCCAGTTAGAGGGCTCCAGGGTCCCCTTATGGAAAGATTCGATAGCAGAGCTCTCCGAATGAATGCCTGGCAACTCCACCTCCGTTACCACTGAAGCCTAGGAACAGGGCAGCTTTGATCTAGTGGCTCTGCTTCGCAGTTCCAAGGGATCTGAGTTGATGGAGGTTCTCAGTCTGACGGGTCACAATGCTGCTTGGTGTCCAGGGAGACCTTAGAATGTGGCGGTAGCTCTGGGGCCATGCAGGAACCTCCTAGCCTTTGGGTGGGACCCCATTCCCAAGAGCAAACTTACCTTCTCGGGACCAGAGGGGTTCTACTGCATGGCTCAGAGACCAAACGTTGGGCCATATGTTGGTTTTCTAGAACAGGCCGGAGGGACAGAGGCCTGAAAACCTATTCTAGGTTTTGGATGAGGTACTAGGGGCATGTCAGGTAGAATCTTCGGACTCAGGTCCTTTGACGTGCGTGTCTTCCTGGAGGTAGGTGCTGAAGGTGTCTCATACTGCGCCTTTTCTCCAGAGCGGCCTATGAAATTGGGGTGGGTTCAGGTGCCTTGCAGGTTTCTCCCATTCTGGAAGATTTGGGGAACTGAGATGTGCAGAGTTTCCTCGGGAGAGCAGGCCCAGTGATGCTGTTTGGTTCTGGAGGTCTCATCCTGGAGGGCATGTGGTCATGGCTTTGGGAACCAAATCTTCAGACACCAACTCGTGGAAGAATTAGGAGCGAAGATATGGCAGGCCCGATCTGCAGACCCTGAAAGCAGCTCCACAGGATTTGAAATTCGGATGCCTGGGAGCAGTAGCAGAGGCTTTTCGTCTGGACTCTATATCCAGGATGGCCTCGGAATGATAGGGTTGCTGCATGGGTCCATTGGAGGTTCTAAATATCGGGGTTTTTCCCTGGCTCCCAAGAGTTTGCTGACTTTCTGGTGGAAGGGAAGAGTGCTGTTTTCTACGTCAGTGGTCCCGCCCAAACAAGGATTCCTGAGTGGCGTTGTGGGTCACGTGGCCTGGACAAGCCTACCAAGGGTTAGGATTTGGCCAAGAGGCACTAGAGGCCTGCTCTCCTGCTTCCTGGTCCAGGCCACAACAGGCTGTGCTTTAAAGGCGTCCCAGGATGAGGGAAACAATGCCTGCTTGTGCCCAGCTGCCCCTCCTGAGTGGGCGTGGTCTCATGGGCCATGTAGCTTGCTCCCACTCTAGAGTAGTACAACCATCTCAACATCCACATTCCTGCCATGAGGAAGGAGGAGTACACTCTGTCATTCATGTTCCCCCATAGGCAGGGATTTGCGCTACCTTCTGGGGTCAGATACCTGCATACCCAGGTTCGCAGGAGTTGACGGGCTCTGAGCAAGACAGAGCCCACCTGCAGGATATGGATCGCGCTATGTGGCTGACTGACAGGACGTCGGGGCTCGGGCTGTGTCAGACAGAGCATTAGTTCACAGGGCGGCCTATGATATCAGGGTGCCCTTGAGGGCCATGCTGCTGGACCCTCATCTGGGGATTCAGGGCAGACCCTTAGGGCATTTCTTCCTTCCGGTGGGCAGGCAGAAGGCAGCTTTGTTTTTCCAGAATTTCCAATATGGATGGCCTGCGGGGAAGGTGTGTGAGGATGGAAGTCTGAAAACAAAGCTATGTTTATGTTCAGAGCCGAGGCCATAACAGTTCCAATGTGCAGAGTCTGATTCGAGATCTCAAGCACCTGAGGACGTTCGAGTGTGAGATGTCTGCTCACGCTGGAATTTGTATCCATAATGGCCAACGAGTGCTCGTGCGGCCTCAAGAAACTTTGGCTGCTTTCCCAAGCTGCAGCTTGTGAGCTGCTCCAAACATCAAGGTGTCCTTCAGAGGGACAGGGGAAGTCCAGTTAGAGGGCTCCAGGGTCCCCATATGGAAATATTCGATAGCAGAGCTCTCCGAATGGATGCCTGGAAATTCCACCGCTGTTACACCTGAAGCCTAGGAACAGGGCAGCTTTGATCCAGTGGCTCTGCTTCGCAGTTCCAAGGGATCTGAGTTGACGGAGGTTCTCAGTCAGACGGGTCACAATGCTGCTTGGTGTCCAGGGAGACCTTCGAATGTGGCGGTAGCTCTGGGGCCATGCAGGAACCTCGTAGACTGTGTGTGGGACCCCGTTCCCAAGAGCAAATTTTCCTTCTCAGACCAGAGTTGTTCTACTATATGGCTCAGGGACCACACGTTGGGCCATATGTTGGTTTTCCAGAAAGGCCGGAGGGACAGATGCCTGAAAAACTTAGCTAGGTTTTGGATGAGATCCCAGGGGCATGTCAGGTTGAATCTTCGGACTCAGGCCCATTGACGAGCGTGTCTTCCTGGAGGTAGGTGCTGACGGTGTCTCATACTGCCCCTTTTTTCCAGAGCGGCCTATGAAATTGGGCAGGCTTCAGGTGCCTTGCAGGTTTCTCCCATTCTGGATGGTTTGGGCAACTGAAACGGGCAGAGTTTCCTCGGGAGTGCAGGCCCAGTGATGCGGTGTGGTTCTGGGGATCCAATCCTGGAGGGCATGTGGTCAAGGCTTTGGGAACAAAGTCTTCAGACAGCCACTCGGGGAAGAATTAGGGACGAGGTTATGGCAGGCCTGATGTGCAGACCCTGAAAGCAGCTCCTCAGGATTTGAAATTCGGGTGCCTGGGAGGCAGTAGCAGAGGCTTTTCTATCTGGACTGTATACCTAGGATGGTCTCAGAATGGACGGGTGAGCACATGGGTCCATGGGATATTCTCCCTTTCTGGGGATTCTGCCAGGCTCCCAAGATTTTGGTGTTTTTCTCGGGGAAGGGAAGAGTGCTCTTTTCCATCTCAGGGGTCCTGCCCAAACAGGGATTCCAGAGACGGGTTGTGGGTCACGTGGCCTGGACAACCCCACCAGGGTTAGGATTTGAGTCTAGGGGCACAATAGGTTCTCTCTGTGGGATCCTGGTCCAGCCCCGACAGGCTGTGCTTGAAAGGGGTCTCAGGTTAAGAGTCACAATGCTTGTTTGTGCTCAGTTGCCCCTCCTGAGTGGGCGTGGTCTCATGGGCCATGCAGGTGGCTCCCACACTGAAAGTAGTACCACCATATCAACATCCACTTTTCTGCCATGGGGAAGGAGTAGGACTCTGTTGTGCTTCAGGTACACACAAGGGCAGGGTTTTGCACTACCTTCTGGGGTCAGATACCTACATACCCAGGTTGGATGGAAATAACGGGCTCGGGCCAAGGCAGTTCCCACCAGCAGGATATGGGTCCCGCTATCTGGCTGTCCGACAGAACATTGGGTCTCGGGCTGTGTTACACAGAGCTTTAGTTCACAGGGCGACCTGTGATATCAGGGTGCCCTTGAGGGCCGTGTGTTTGGACGCTCATTGGGGATTTGGGCAGACCTGTGGGACATTTCTTCTTTCTGTTGGCCAGGTAGAAGGCAGCTTGGTGACTCGAGAATTCCCAAGGTGGAGGGCCTGCTGGCAAAGCTTGTGAGGATCGAAATCTGAAAACACAAGCTATGGTTATGTTCAGGGTCGAGGGCATGACAGTTCCAATATGCAGCAGCTGTTTCAAGATCTCCAGCACCTGAGGATGGGCGAGGGTGAGATGTCTGCTCACACTGGAATTTGTATCCATGATGGCCAACGAATGCTCTGGTGGCCTCAAGAAGCCTTGGAGGCTTATCCAAGCTGGAGCTTGTGAACTGCTCCAAACCACAAGGTGTCCTTCTGCGAGACAGGGGAAGTCAGCTTAGAGGTCTCCCACATGGAAAGATTCGACA
>NW_019154256.1:117999-146294 GCF_002288905.1 Enhydra lutris kenyoni
TTCGAGATCTCAAGCACCTGAGGACGATCGAGTGTGAGATGTCTGCACACGCTGGAATTTGTATCCATGATGGCCAACGAATGCTCGTGCGGCCTCAAGAAGCCTTGGCGGCTTTCCAAAGCTGGAGCTTGTGAGCTGCTGCAAAAAGCAATGTGTCCTTCAGCGGGACAGGGGAAGTCCAGTTAGAGGGTTCAGGGTCCCCATATGGTAAGATTCGAGAGCAGAGCTCTCCGAATGGATGCCTGGAAACTCCACCTCCGTTACCACTGAAGCCTAAGAACAGGGCATCTTTGATCTAGTGGCTATGCTTCGCAGTTCAAAGGGATCTGAGTTGACGGATTTTCTCAGTCTGACGGGTCACAATGCTGCTAGGTGTCTAGGGAGACATCAGAATGTGGCGGTAGCTCTAGGGCCATGCAGGAACCTCCTAGCCTGTGGGTTAGACCGCGTTCCCAAGAGCAAAGTTTCCTTCTCGGGACCAGATGGATTCTACTGTATGGCTTAGGGACCACACGTTGGGCCATATGTTGGTTTTGCAAAACAGGACGGAGGGACAGAGGCCTGAAAACCTAAGCTAGCTTTTGGATGAGGTCCTAGGGGCATGTCATGTTGAATCTTCGGATTCAGGTCCATTGACGTGCGTGTCTTCCTGGAGGTAGGTGCTGACGGAGTCTCATACTGCGCCTTTTTCCCAGAGAGGCCTATGAAATTGGGGTGGGTTCAGGAGCCTTGCAGGTTTCTCCCATTCTGGATTGTTTGGGCAACTGAGACGGGCAGAGTTTCCTCGGAGAGCAGGCCCAGTGATGCGGCGTGGTTCTGGGGGTCCCATCCTGGAGGGCATGTGTTCAAGGCTTTGGAAACGAAGTCTCCAGACAGCAACTCGGGGAATAATTATGGGCGAGGTTATGACAGGCCCTATGTGCAGACCCTGAAAGCAGCTCCTCAGGATTTGAAATTCGGATGCCTGGGAGCAGTAGCAGAGGCTTTTCTCTCTGGACTCTATATTCAGGATGGCCTCGGAATGATAGGGTTGCTACATGGGTCCATGGGAGGTTCTTCCTGTCTGGGCTTTTCCCCCGGCTCACAGGAATTTGCTGTCTTTCTGGGGGAAGGGAAGAGTGCTGTTTTCCACGTCATGGGTCTGCCCAAACAAGGATTCCAGAGTGGGGTTGTGGGTCACGTGGCCTGGACAACACAACCAATGGTTAGGATTTGGGCCAAGAGGCACGAGAGGCCTACGCTCTGGCTTCCTGGTCCAGCCCCCAACAGGGTGTGCTTTAAAGGGGTCTCAGGCTTGGGTCACAAGGCCTGCTTGTGCCCAGCTTCCCCTCCTGAGTGGGCGTGGTCTCATGGGCCATGTAGCTGGCTCCCAATCTAGAGTAGTACAACCATCTCAACTTCCACATTCCTGCCATGAGGAAGGAGGAGTAATCTGCTGTGATTCAGGTTCCCCCATAGGCAGGGATTTGCGCAACTTTCTGGGGTCATTTACCTACATACCGAGGTTCGCAGGAGATGACCGGCTCTGACCAAGACAGAGCCCACCTGCAGGATATGGGTCGCGCTATGTGGCTGGCTGACAAGAGGTCTGGGCTCGGGCTGTGTCAGACAGAGCATCAGTTCACAGGGCGGCCTATGATATCTGGGTGCCCTTGAGGGCCATGCTGCTGGATCCTCATCTGGGGATTCAGGGCAGACCCGTAGGGCATTTCTTCCTTCCGGTGGGCAGGCAGAAGGCAGCTTTGTGACTCCAGAATTCCCAATATGGATGGCCTGCTGGCAAGGTGTGTGAGGATGGAAGTCTGAAAACAAAGCTATGCTTATGTTCAGGGCCGAGGCCATAACAGTTCCAATGTGCAGCGTCTGTTTCGAGATCTCAAGCACCAGAGGACGAACGAGTGTGAGATGTCTGCTCACGCTGGAATTTGTATCCATGATGGCCAACGAATGCTTGTGCGTCCTCAAGATGCCTTGGCGGCTTTCCCAAGCTGGAGCTTGTGAGCTGCTCCAAACCACAAGGTGTCCTTCTGCGGGACAGGGGAAGTCAGCTTAGAGGTCTCCCACATGGAAAGATTCGATAGCAGAGCTCTCCGAATGGATGCCTTGAAACCCCACTTCGCGTTACCAAGCAGCCAAGGAACAGGGCAGCTTTGATCCGCTGCCTCTCGTTCGAAGTTCTAATGATATGAGTCGACAGAGGTTCTCAGTCTGACGGGTCCCAAAGATGCTTGATGTCCAGGGAGACCTTAGAATGTGGCTGTGGCTCTGGGGCCATGCAGGAAGCTCCTAGGGTGAGGGTTGGTCCCGGTTCTCAAGAGCAAGGTTTCCTTCCCGAGACCAGAGGGATTCTATTGTATGGCTAGGAGCCACCCGTTGGGCCACAAGTTCGTTTTCCAGAACAGTCCTGAGGGACGGAGGCCTGAAAACCTAAGCTAGGTATTGGATGACGTTCTAGGGGCATGTCAGGTTCAATCTTCAGACTCAGGTCCATTGACTTGCGTTTCTTCCTGCAGGTAGGTGCTGAAGATGTATTAGCCAGACTGCGCATTTTTTCCAGAGCAGCCTATGAAATTGGTGGGGGTTCAGGTGCCTTGAAATTTTCTCTTATTCTGGCAGGTTTGGGCAAATGAGATGTGCAGAGTTCCCTCGGGAGAGCAGGCCCAGTGATGCTGTTTGGTTCTGGAGGTCCCATCCTGGAGAGCATGTGGTCACGGCTTTGGGAACCCAGTCTTCAGACACCAAGTCGGGGAAGAATTAGGAGAGAATATATGGCAGGCCCGATCTGCAGACACTGAAAGCAGCTCTTCAGGATTTGAAATTCGGGTGCCTGGGAGGCAGTAGCAGAGGCTTTTCTCTATGGACTGTATACCAAGGATGGTCTCGGAATGGACGGGTGAGCACATGGGTCCATGGGATATTCTCCCTTTCTGGGGATTCTGCCAGGCTCCCAAGAGTTTGGTGTTTCTCTGGGGGAAAGGAAGAGTGCTCTTTTCCATCTAAGGGGTGTTGCCCAAACAGGGATTCCAGAGACGGGTTGTGGGTCACGTGGCCTGGACAACCCCACAAAGGGTTAGGATTTCGGGCTAGGGGCACAATAGGTTCTCTCTGTGGGATCCTGGCCCAGCCCCGACAGGCTGTGCTTGAAAGGGGTCTCAGGCTAAGAGTCACAATGCCTGTTTGGGCCCAGTTGCCTCTCCTGAGTGGGCGTGGTCTCATGGGCCATGTAGGTGGCTCCCACTCTGAAAGTAGTACCACCATATCAACATCCACTTTCCTGCCATGGCGAAGAAGGAGTACTCTGTTGTGCTTCAGGTACAAACAAGGGCAGGGTTTTGCACTACCTTCCTGGGTCAGATACCTGCATACCCAGGTTGGATGGAAATAACGGGCTTGGGCCAAGGCAGTTCCCACCAGCAGGATATGGGTCCCGCTATCTGGCTGGCCATCAGGAGATTGGGTCTCGGGCTGTGTTACACAGAGCATTAGTTCACAGGGCACCCTATGATATCAGGGTGTCGTTGAGGGCCGTGTGGTTGGACGCTCATTTAGGGTTTTGCGCAGACCTGTAGTACATTTCTTCTTTCTGTTGGCCATGTAGAAGGCACCTTTGTGACTCCAGAATTCCCAAGGTGGAGGACGTGATGGCCAAGCTTGTGAGGATGGAATTCTGAAAACACAAGCTATGTTTATGTTCAGTGCCGAGGGCATGTCAGTTCCAATGTGCAGCAGCTGTTTCAAGATCTCCAGCACTTGAGGATGGGCGAGGGTGATATGTCTGCTCACACTGGAATTTCTATCCATGATGGCCAACAAATGCTCGGGTGGCCTCAAGAAGCCTTGGAGGCTTATCCATGCTGGAGCTTGTGAGCTGCTCCAAACCACAAGGTGTCCTTCTGCGGGACAGGGGAAGTCAGCTTAGAGGTCTCCCACATGGAAAGATTCGACAGCAGAGCTCTCCGAATGATGCCTGGAATCTCAACCTCCGCTACCACTGAAGCCTAGGAACAGGGCAATTTGATCCAGTGGCTCTGCTTCGCAGTTCCAAGGGATCTGATTGACGGAGGTTCCCAGTCTGACGGGTCACAATGCTGCTTGGTGTCCAGGGAGACCTTAGAATGTGACGGTAGCTCTGGGGCCATGCAGGAACCTCCTATCCTGTGGGGGGGGGACCCCGTTCCCAAGAGCAAAGTTTCCTTCTCGGGACCAGAGGGGTTCTACTGTATGGCTCAGGGACCACACGTTGGGCCATATGTTGGTTTTCCAGAACAGGAAGGATGGACAGAGTCCTGAAAACCTAAGCTAGGCTTTGGATGAGGTTCTAGGGGCATGTCAGACTAAGTTCCCTTGACGTGTCGTTTCTTCTTGCAGGTAGGTGCTAAAGGTGTTACAGTCATGCTGCGCATTTTTTTCAGAGCAGTCTATGAAATTTGTGTGGGTTCAGATACCTTGAAGTTTTCTCCCATTCTGAAAGGTTTGGGCAACTGAGATGTGCAGAGTTCCCTCGGGAGAGCATGCCCAGTGATGCTGTTTGGTTCTGGAGGTCCCATCATGGAGGGCATGTGGTCACGGCTTTGGGAACCAAGTCTTCAGACAGCAACTCGGGTAAGAATTAGGAGCGAAGTTATGGCAGGCCCGATCTGCAGACCCTGAAAGCAGCTCCTCAGGATTTGAAATTCGGATGCCTGGGAGCAGTAGCAGAAGCTTTTCTGTCTGGACTCTATATCCAGGATGGCCTCGGAATGATAGGGTTGCTACATGGGTCCATGGGAGGTTCTTCCTCTCTGCACTTTTCCTCGGGCTTCCAGGAGTTTGCTGTATTTCTGGGGGAAGGGAAGAGTGTTGTTTTCCACGTCATGGGTCCCGGCCAAACAAGGATTCCAGAGTGGGGTTGTGGGTCACGTGGCCTGGACAACCCCACCAAGGGTTAGGATTTGGGTCAAGAGGCACGAGAGGCCTGCTCTCTGGCTTCCTATTCCAGCCCCCAACAGGGTGTGCTTTAAAGCGGTCACAGGCTGAGGTCACAGGCCTGCTTGGGCCCAGCTGCCCTTCCTGAGTGGGTGTGGTCTCATGGGCCATGTAGCTGGATCCCACTCACAGTAGTACAAACATCTCAACATCCACATTCCTGCCATGAGGAAGGAGGAGTACTCTGCTGTGATTCAGGTTCCCCCATAGGCAGGGATTTGCGCTACCTTCTGGGGTCAGATACCTGCATACCCAGGTTCGCAGGAGCTGACGGGATCTGACCAAGACAGAACCCACCTGCAGGATATGGGTCGCGCTATAGGCTGGCTGACAGGAGGTCGGGACTCGGGCTGTGTCAGACAGAGCATCAGTTCACAGGGCGGACTATGATATCAGGGTGCCCTTGAGGTCCATGCAGATGGACCCTCATCTGGGGGTTCTGGGCAGACCCGTAGGGCATTTCTTCCTTCCGGTGGGCAGGCAGAAGGCAGCTTTGTTTTACCAGAATTCCCTATATGAATGGCCTGCTGGCAAGGTGGGTGAGGATGGAAGTCTGAAAACAAACCTATGGTTATGTTCATTGCCGAGGCCATAACAGTTCCAATGTGCACCGTCTGTTTCGAGATCTCAAGCACCTGAGGACGATCGAGTGTGAGATGTCTGCTCACGCTTGAATTTGTATCCATGATGGCCAACGAATGCTCGTGCGGCCTCAAGAAGCCTTGGCGGCTTTCCGAAGCTGGAGCTTGTGAGCTGCTCCAAACAGCAAGGTGTCGTTCAGCGGGACAGGGGAAGTCCAGTTATTGGGCTCCAGCGTCCCCATATGGAAAGATTCTATAGCAGAGCTCTCCGAATGGATGCCTGGAAACTCCACCTGCGTTACCCCTGAAGCCTAGGAACAGGGCAGTTTTGATCCTGTGGCTCTGCTTCGCAGTTCCAAGGGATCTGAGTTAATGGAGGTTCTCAGTCAGTCGAGTCACAATGCTGCTTGGTGTCCAGGGAGATCTTAGAATGTGGCTGTAGCTCTGGGGCCATGCAGGAACCTCCTAGAGTGTGGGTGGGACCCAGGTCCTAAAAGCAAAGTTTCCTTGTCGAGACGAGAGGGGTTCTACTGTTTGGCTCAGGGACCACACGTTGGGCCATATGTTGGTTTTCCAGAACAGGCCGGAGGGACAGAGGCCTGAAAACCTAAGCTAGGTTTTGGATGAGGTCCTAGGGGCCTGTCAGGTTGAATCTTCGGACTCAGTCCCATTGACGTGCGTGTCTTCCTGGAGGAAGTTGCTGACGGTGTCTCATAGTGCGCCATTTTTCAGAGCGGCCTATGAAATTGAGGTGGGTTCAGGTGCCTTGCATTTTTCTCCCATTCTGGATGGTGTGGTCAACTGAGACGGGCAAAATTTCCACGGGAGGGCAGGCCCAGTGATGCGGTGTGGTTCTGGGGATCCCATCCTGGAGGGCATGTGGTCAAGGCTTTGGGAACGAAGTCTTCAGGCAGCAACTCAGGGAAGAATTAGGGGCGAGGTTATGGCAGGCCCGATGTGCATTCCTGAAAGCAGCTCCTCAGGATTTGAAATTCGGGTGCCTGGGAGGCAGTAGCAGAGGCTGTTCCCTCTGGACTCTATACCTAGAGTGTTATCGGAATGGACGAGTGAGCACATGGGTCCATGGGATATTCTCCCTTTCTGGGGATTCTGCCAGGACCCCAGGAGTTTGGTGTTTCTCTGGGGGAAAGGAAGAGTGCTCTTTTCTATCTCAGGTGTCCTGCACAAACAGGGATTCGAGAGACGGGTTTAGGGTCACGTGGCCTGGACAACCCCACCAAGGGTTCGGATTTGGGTCTTGGGGCACAATAGTCTCTCTGTGGGATCCTGGCCCAGCCCTGACAGGCTGTGCTTGAAAGGGGTCTCAGGCTAAGAAAACAATGCCTGTTTGCGCACAGTTGCCCCTCTGAGTGGGCGTGGTCTCATGGGTCATGCAGGTGGCTCCCACTCTGAAAGTAGTACCACCATATCAACATCCACTTTTCTGCCATGGGGAAGGTGGAGTACTCTGTTGTGCTTCAGGTACACACAAGGGCAGGGTTTTGCACTACCTTCTGGGGTCAGATACCTACATACCCAGGTTGGATGGAAATAACGGGCTCGGGCCAAGGCAGTTCCCACCTGCAGGATATGGGTTCCGCTATCTGGCTGGCCGACAGGAGATTGGGTCTCGGGCTGTGTGACAGAGAGCATTAGTTCACAGGGCGACCTATGATATCAGGGTGTCCTTGAGGGTCGTGTGGTTGGACGCTCATTTGGGGTTTTGGGCAGACCTGTAGGACATTTCTTCTTTCTGTTGGCCAGGTAGAAGGCAGCTTTGTGACTCCAGAATTCCCAAAGTGGAGGGTCTGCTGGCAAAGCTTGTGATGATCGAAATCTGAAAACAAAAGCTATGGTTATGTTCAGTGCCGAGGGCATGACAGTTCCAATGTGCAGCAGCTGTTTCAAGATCTCCAGCCCCTGAGGATGGGCGAGGGTGAGATGTCTGCTCGCACTGGAATTTGTATCTATGATGGCCAAAAAATGCTCGGGTGGCCTCAAGAAGCCTTGGAGGCTTATCCAAGCTGGAGCTTGTGAGCTACTCCAAACCACAAGGTGTCCTTCTGCGGGACAGGGGAAGTCAGCTTAGAAGTCTCCCACATGGAAAGATTCGACAGCAGAGCTCTCCGAATGGATTCCTAGAAACTCCACTTCCGCTAATACTGAAGCCTAGGAACAGGGCAGCTTTGATCCAGTGGCTCTGCTTCGCAGTTCCAAGGGATCTGAGTTGACGGAGGTTCCCAGTCTGACGGGTCACAATGCTGCTTGGTGTCCAGGGAGACCTTAGAATGTGGCGGTAGCTCTGGGGCCATGCAGGAACCTCCTAGCCTGTGGGTGGGACCCAGTTCCCAAGAGCAAAGTTTCCTTGTCGGGACGAGAGGGGTTCTACTGTTTGGCTCAGGGACCACACGTTGGGCCATAGGTTGGTTTTCCAGAACAGGCCGGAGGGACAGAGGCCTGAAATCCTAAGCTAGGTTTTGGATGTGGTCCTAGGGGCATGTCAGGTTGAATCTTCGGACTTAGTCCCATTGACGTGCGTAACTTCCTGGAGGAAGTTGCTGATGGTGTCTCATAGTGCGCCTTTTTTCAGAGCGGGCTATGAAATTGAGGTGGGTTCAGGTGCCTTGCATGTTTCTCCCATTCTGGATGGTTTGGGCAACTGAGACAGGCAGAGTTTCCTCGAGAGAACAGGCCCAGTGATGCGGTGTGGTTCTGGGGATCCCATCCTGGAGGGCATGTGATCAAGGCTTTGGGAACGAAGTCTTCACAGCCACTCGGGGAAGAATTAGGGGCGAGGTTATGGCATCCCGATGTGCAGAACCTGAAAGCAGCTCCTCAGGATTTGAAATTCGGATGCCTGGGAGGCAGTCGCAGAGGCTTTTGTCTCTGGATTGTATACCTAGGATGGTCTCAGAATGGACGGGTGAGCACATGGGCCATTGGATATTCTCCCTTTCTGGGGATTCTGCCAGGCTCCCAAGAGTTTGATGTTTCTCTGGGGGAAAGGAAGAGTGCTCTTTTCCATCTCAGGTATCCTGCACAAACAGGGATTCCAAAGACAGATTGTGGGTCACGTGGCCTGGACAACCCCACCAAGAGTTAGGATTTGGGTCTAGGGGCACAATAGGTTCTCTCTGTGGGATCCTGGTCCAGCCCCGACAGGCAGTGCTGGAAAGGGGTCTCAGGCTAAGAGTCACAATGCCTGTTTGTGCCCAGGTGCCCCTCCTGAGTGGGCGTGGTCTCATGGGCCATGCAGGTGGCTCCCACTCTGAAAGTAGTACCACCATATCAACATCCACTTTCTTGCCATGGGGAAGGAGGAGTACTCTGTTGTGCTTCAGGTACACACAAGGGCAGGGTTTTGCACTACCTTCTGGGGTCACATACCTGCATACCCAGGTTGGATGGAAATAACGGGCTCGGGCCAAGGCAGTTCCCCGCAGCAGGATATGGGTCCCGCTATCTGGCTGGCCGACAGGAGATTGGGTCTCGGGCTGTGTGACAGAGAGCATTAGTTCACAGGGCGACCTATGATATCAGGGTGCCCTTGAGGGCCATGTGGTTGGACGCTCATTTGGGGTTTTGGGCAGACCTGTAGGACATTTCTTCTTTCTGTTGGCCAGGTAGAAGGCAGCTTTGTGACTCCAGAATTCCCAAGGTGGAGGGTCTGCTGGCAAAGCTTGTGAGGATCGAAAATTGAAAACACAAGCTATGGTTATGAACAGTGCCGAGGGCATGACAGTTCCAAAGTGCAGCAGCTGTTTGAAGATCTCCAGCTCCTGAGGATGGGCGAGGGTGAGATGTCTGCTCACACTGGAATTTGTATCCATGATGGCCAACGAATGCTCGGGTGGCCTCAAGAAGCCTTGGAGGCTTATCCAAGCTGGAGCTTGTGAGCTGCTCCAAACCACAAGGTGTCTTTCTGCGGGACAGGGCAAGTCAGCTTAGAGGTCTCCCACATGCAAAGATTCGACAGCAGAGCTCTCCGAATGGATGCCTGGAAACCCCACCTCGCGTTACCGCAGCAGCCAAGGAACAGGGCAGCTTTGATCCGCTGCCTCTGGTTCGAAGTTCCAAGTGATCTGAGGTGACAGAAGTTCTCAGTCTGACGGGTCCCAATGCTGCTTGGTGTCCAGGGAGACCTTAGAATGTGGCTGTGGCTCTGGGGCCATGCAGGAATCTCCCTGGCTGAGGGTTGGTCCCCGTTCTCAAGAGCAAGGTTTCCTACTCGACACCAGATGGATTCTATTGTAAGGCTAGGGGCCACTCGTTGGGCCATAAGTTGGTTTTCCAGAACAGGCCTGAGGGACAGAGGCCTGAAAACCTAAGCAAGGAATTGGATGAGGTTCTAGGGGCATGTCAGGTTCAATCTTCTAACTCAGGTCCATTGACGTGCGTTTCTTCCTGCAGGTAGGTGCTGAAGGTGTGTCAGTCAGACTGCGCATTTTTTCCAGAGCAGCCTATGAAATTGGTGTGGGTTCAGGTGCCTTGAAGGTCTCTCCCATTCTGGAAGATTTGGGCAAGTGAGATGTGCAGAGTTCCCTCGGGAGAGCAGGCCGAGTGATGCTGTTTGGTTCGGGAGGTCCCATCCTGGAGGGCATGTGGTCACGTCTTTGGCAACCAAGTCTTCAGACAGCAACTCTGGGAAGAATTAGGAGTGAAGTTATGGCAGGCCCGATCTGCAGACCCTGAAAGCAGCTCGTCAGGAAATGAAATTCGGATGTCTGGGAGCAGTAGCAGAGGCTTTTCTGTCTGGACTCTATATCTAGGTTGGCCTTGGAATGATAGGGTTGCTACATGGGTCCATGGGAGGTTCTTCCTATCTGGGGTTTTCCCCCGGCTCCCAAGAGTTTGCTGTCTTTCTGTGGGAAGGGAAGAGTGCTGTTTTCCACGTCAGGGGTCCCGCCCAATCAAGGATTCCAGAGTGGGGTTGTGGGTCAGGTGGCCTCGACAACCCCACCAAGGGTTAGGATTTGGGCCAAGAGGCACGAGAGGCCTACGCTCTGGCTTCCTGGTCCAGCCCCCAATAGGGTGTGCTATAAATGGGTCTCAGGCTGAGGTTCACAAGGCCTGCTTGTGCCCAGCTCTCACTCCTGAGTGGGCGAGGTCTCAAGGGCCATGTAGATGAATCCCACTCTAGAGTAGTACAACCATCTCAACATCCACTTTCCTGCCATGAGGAAGGAGGAGTACTCTGCTGTGATTCAGATTCCCCCACAGGCAGGGATTTGCGCTAACTTCTGGGGTCAGATACCTGCATACCCAGGTTCGCAGGAGATGACCAGCTCTGACCAAGACAGAGCCCACCTGCAGGATATGGGTCGCACTATGTGCTGGCTGACAGGACGTCGGGGATCGGGCTGTGTCAGACAGAGCATCAGTTCACAGGGCGGCCTATGATATCAGGGTGCCCTTGAGGGCCATGCTGCTGGACCCTCATCTGGCGATTCTGGGCAGAACCGTAGGGCATTTCTTCCTTCCGGTGGGCAGGCAGAAGGCAGCTTTGTTTTTCCAGAATTCCCAACATGGATGGCCTGCTGGCAAGGTGAGTGAGGATGGAAGTCTGAAAACCAAGCTACGCTTATGTTCAGTGCCGAGGCCATAACAGTTCCAATGTGCAGCGTCTGTTTCGAGATCTCAAGCACCTGAGGACGATCGAGTGTGAGATGTCTGCTCACGCTGGAATTTGTATCCATGATGGCCAACGAATGCTCGTGCGGCCTCAAGAAGCCTTGGCGGCTTTCCGAAGCTGGAGCTTGTGAACTGCTGCAAACAGCAAGGTGTCCTTCAGCAGGACAGGGGAAGTCCAGTTAGAGGGCTCCAGGGTCGCCTTATCGAAAGATTCGATAGCAGAGCTCTAGGAATGGATGCCTGGAAATTCCAACTCCGTTACCACTGAAGCCTAGGAACAGGGCAGCTTTGATCCAGTGGCTCTGCTTCGCAGTTCCAAGGGATCTGAGTTGACGGAGTTTCTCAGTCTGATGGGTCACAATGCTGCTTGGTGTCCAGGGAGACCTTAGTATGTGGCGGTAGCTCTGGGGCCATGCAGGAACCTCCTAGCCTGTGGGTGGGTCTCCGTTCCCAAGAGCAAAGTTTCCTTCTTGGGACCAGAGGGGTTCTACTATATGGCTCAGGGACCACACGATGGGCCATATATTGGTTTTCCAGAACAGGCCGGAGCGACAGAGGCTTGAAAACCTAAGCTAGGTTTTGGATGAGGTCCTAGGGGCATGTCATGTTGAATCCTCGGAATCTGGCCCATTGACGTGCGTGTCTTCCTGGAGGTAGGTGCTGATGGTGTCTCATACTGCGCCTTTTTTTCGGAGAGGCCTATGAAATTGGGGTGGGTTCAGGTGCCTTGCAGGTGTCTCCCATTATGGATGGTTTGGGCAACTGAGACGAGCAGAGTTTCCTCGGGAGAGCAGGCTCAGTGATGCGGTGTGTTTCTGGGGTTCCCATCCTGGAGGGCATGTAGTCAAGGCCTGGGAACGAAGTCTTCAGACAGCAACTCGGGGGAGAATTATGGGCGAGGATATGGCAGGCCCCATATGCAGACCCTGAAAGCAGCTCCTCAGGATTTGAAATTCGGGTGCCTGGGTGGCAGTAGCAGAGGCTTTTCTCTCTGGACTGTATACCTAGGATTGGCTCGGAATGGACTGGTGAGCACATGGGTCCATGGGATATTCTCCCTTTCTGGGGATTCTGCCAGGCTCCCAAGAGTTTGGTGTTTTTCTGGGGGAAGGGAAGAGTGCTCTTTTCCATCTCAAGATTCCTGCCCAAACAGGGATTCGAGAGACGGGTTGTGGGTCACGTGGCCTGGACAACCCCACCAAGGGTTCGGATTTGGGTCTAGGGGCACAATAGGTTCTCTCTGTGGGATCCTGGTCCAGCCCCGAAAGGCTGTGCTTGAAAGGGGTCTCAGGCTAAGAGTCACAATGCCTGTTTGTGCCCAGTTGGCCCTCCTGAGTGGGCGTGGTCTCATGGGCCATGCAGGTGGCTCCCACTCTGAAAGTAGTACCACCATATCAACATCCACTTTCCTGCCATGGGGAAGGAAGAGTACTCTGTTGTGCTTCATGTACACACAACGGCAATGTTTTGCAGTACCTTCTGGGGTCAGATAACTGCATACCCAGGTTGGATGGAAATAACGAGCTCGGGCCAAGGCAGTTCCCACCAGCAGGATATGGGTCCCGCTATCTGGCTGGCCGACAGGAGATTGGGTCTCGGGCTGTGTTACACAGAGCTTTAGTTCACAGGGAGACCTATGATATCAGGGTGTCCTTGAGGGTCGTGTGGTTGGACGCTCATTTGGGGTTTTGGGCAGACCTGTAGGACATTTCTTCTTTCTGTTGACCAGGTAGAAGGCAGCTTTGTGACTCCAGAATTCCAAAAGAATGTGGCTGTGGCTCTGGGCCATGCAGGAATCTCCTAGGCTGAGGGTTGGTCCCCATTCTCAAGAGCAAGCTTTCCTTCTCGAGACCAGAGAGATTCTATTGTATGGCTAGGGGCCACACGTTGGGCCATAAGTTGGTTTTCCAGAACTGGCCTGAGGGACAGAGGCCTGTAAACCTAAGCTAGGTATTGGATGAGGTTCTAGGGGCATGTCAGGTTCAATCTTTAGACTCAGGTACATTGACGTGCGTTTCCTCTTGCAGGTAGGTGCTGAAGGTGAGTCAGTGAGACTGCGCATTTTTTCCAGAGCAGCCTATGAAATTTGTGTGGGTTCAGGTGCCTTGAAGTCTTCTACCATTCTGGAAGCTTTGGGCAAGTGAGATGTGCAGAGTTCCCTCGGGAGAGCAGGAACAGTGATGCTGTTTGGTTCTGGAGGTCCCATCATGGAGGGCATGTGGTCACGGTTTTGGGAACCAAGTCTTCAGACAACAACCCAAGGAAGAATAAGGAGCGAAGTTATGGCCTGCCCGATCTGCAGACCCTGAAAGCAGCTCCTCAGGATTTGAAATTCGGATACCTGGTAGCAGTACTAGAGGCTTTTCTGTCTGGACTCTATATCCAAGATGGCCTCGGAATGATAGGGTTGCTACATAGGTCCATGGGTGGTTCTTCCTATCTGGTATTTTTCCTGGCTCCCAAGAGTTTGCTGTCTTTCAGGGGAAGGGAAGAGTGCTGTTTTCCACGTCAGGGGTCCCGCCCCAACAAGGATTCCAGAGTGGGGTTGTGGGTCACCTGGCCTGGACAACCCCACCAAGGGTTAGGATTTCGGCCAAGAGGCACGAAAGGCCTGCGCTCTGGCTTCCTGGTCCAGCCCCCAACAGGGTGTGCTTTAAAGGGTTCACAGGCTGAGGGTCTCAAGGCCTGCTTGTGCCCAGCTGCCCCTCCTCAGTGGGCGTCTTCTCATGGGCCATAGCTGGCTCCCACTCTAGAAAAGTACAACCATCTCCACATCCACAATCCTGCCATGAGGAAGGAGGAGGACTCTGCTGTGATTCAGGTTCCATCATAGGCAGGGATTTGCGCTACCTTCTGGGGTCAGATACCTGCATACCCAGGTTCGCAGGAGATGACGGGCTCTGACCAAGACAGAGCTCACCCTCAGAATATGTGTCCCTCTATATGGCTGGCTGAAAGGGGGCCGGGGCTCGGGCTGTGTAAGACAGAGCATCAGTTCACAGGGCGGCCTATGATATCAGGGTGCCCTTGAGGGCCATGCTGCTGGACCCTCATCCGGGGATTCTGGGCAAACCCGTAGGGCATTTCTTGCTTCCGGTGGGCAGGCAGAAGGCAGCTTCCTTTTCCAGAATTCCCAATATGGAAAGCCTGCTGGCAAGGTGTGTGAGGATGGAAGTTTGAAAACAAAGCTATGCTTATGTTCAGTGCCGAGGCCATAACAGTTCCAATGTGCAGCGTCTGTTACTAGATCTCAAGCACCTGAGGTCGATCGAGTCTGAGATGTCTGCTCACGCTGGAATTTGTATTCATAATGGCCCACGAATGCTCGTGCGGCCTCAAGAAGCCTTGGCGGCTTTCCGAAGCTGGAGCTTGTGAGCTGCTCCAAACATCAAGGTGCCTTTCAGCGGGACAGGGGAAGTCCAGTTAGAGGGCTCCAGGGTCTCCATATGAAATGATTCGATAGGAAAGCTCTCCGAATGGATGCATGGAAACTACACCTCCGTTACCACTGAAGCCTAGGAACAGGGCATCTTTGATCCAGTGGCTCTGCTTCGCAGTTCCAAGGTATCTTAGTTGACGGAGGTTCTTAGTCTTACGGGTCACAATGCTGCTTGGTGTCCAGGGAGACGTCAGAATGTGGCAGTAGCCCTGGGGCCATGCAGGAACCTCCTAGCCTGTGGGTGGGACCCCGTTCCCAAGAGCAAAGTTACCTTCTCGGGACCAGAGGGGTTCTACTGTATGGCTCAGGGACCACACGTTGGGACATAGGTTGGTTTTCCAGAACAGGCCGGAGGCACCGAGGTCTGAAAACCTATGCTAGGTTTTGGATGAGGTCCTAGGGGCATATCAGGTTGAATCTTCGTACACAGGCCCATTGACGTGAGTGTCTTCCTGGAGGTAGGTGCTACGGTGTCTCATCCTGCGCCTTTTTCCAGAGCGGCCTATGAAATTTGGGTGGGTTCAGGTGCCTTGGAGGTTTCTCCCTTTCTGGATGGTTTGGGGCAACTGAGACGGGCAGAGTTTCAACGGGAGAGCTGGCCCAGTGATGCTGTGTGGTTCTGGGGTTCCCATCCTGGAGGGCATGTGTTCAAGGTTTGGGGAACGAAGTCTTCAGACAACAAATCGTTGAAGAATTAGGGGCGAGGTTATGGCAGGCCCGATGTGCAGACCTTGAAAGCAGCTCCTCAGGATTTGAAATTCGGGTGCCTGGGAGGCAGGAGCAGAGGCTTTTCTCTCTGGACTGTATACCTAGGATGGTCTCGGAATGGACAGGTGAGCACATGGGTCCATGGGATATTCTCCCTTTCTGGGGATTCTGCCAGGCTCCCAAGTGTTTGGAGTTTTTCTGGGGGAAGGGAAGAGAGCTCTTTTCCAACTCAGTGATCCTGCCCAAACAGGTATTCCAGAGACGGGTTGTGGGTCACGTGGCCTGGACAACCCCACCAAGGGTTCGGATTTGGGTCCAGGGGCACAATAGTTTCTCAATGTGGGATCCTGGTCCAGCCCCGACAGGCTGTGCTTGAATGGGGTCTCAGGCTAAGAGTCACAAAGCCTGTTTTTGACCAGTTGGCCCTCCTGAGTGGGCGTGGTCTCATGGGCCATGCAGGTGGCTCCCACTCTGAAGTAGTACCACCATATCAACATCCACTTTCCTGCCATGGGGAAGGAGGAGTACTCTGTTGTGCTTCAGGTACATACAAGGGCAGGGTTTGCACTACATTCTGGGGTCAGATACCTGCATACCCAGGTTGGATGGAAATAACGGGATCGGGCCAAGGCAGTTCCCACCTGCAGGATATGGGTCCCGCTATCTGGCTGGCCGACAGGATATTGGGTCTCCGGCTGTGTTACACAGAGCTTTAGTTCACAGGGCGACCTATGATATCAGGCTGCCTTTGAGGGCCGTGTTGTTGGACGCTCATTTGGGGTTTTGGGCAGACCTGTAGGACATTTCTTCTTTCTTGTGTCCAGGTAGAAGGCAGCTTTGTGACTCCAGAATTCCCAAGGAGGAGGGCCTGCTGGCAAAGCTTCTGAGGATCGAAATATGAAAACACAAGCTATGGTTATGTTCAGTGCCGAGGGCATGACAGTTCCAATGTGCAACAGCTGTTTCAAGATCTCCAGCCCCTGAGGTTGGGCGAGGGTGAGATGTTTGCTCACACTGGAATTTGTATCCATGATGGCCAAGGAATGCTCGGGTGGCCTCAAGAAGCCTTGGAGGCTTATCCAAGCTGGAGCTTGTGAGCTGCTCCAAACCACAAGGTGTCCTTCTGCGGGACAGGGCAAGTCAGCTTAGAGGTCTCCCTAATGGAATGATTCGACAGCAGAGCTCTCCGAATGGATGCCTGGAAACCCACCTCGCGTTACCACAGCAGCCAAGGAACAGGGCAGCTTTGATCCGCTGCCTCTGGTTCGAAGTTCCAAGTGATCTGAGTTGACAGAGGTTCTCAGTCTGACAGGACCCGATGCTGCTTGGTGTCCAGGGACCCTTAGAATGTGGCTGTCGCTCTGGGGCCATGCAAGAATCTCCTAGGCGGAGGGTTGGTCCCCGTTCTCAAGAAAAGGTTTCCTTCTCGACACCAGAGGGATTCTATTGTATGGCTAGGTGCCACACGTAGGGCCATAAGTTGGTTTTCCAGAACAGGCCTGAAGGACAGAGGCCTGAAAACCTAAGCAAGGTATTGGATGAGGTTCTAGGGGCATGTCATGTTCAATCTTCAGACCCAGGTCCATTGACGTGCGTTTCTTCCTGCAGGTAGGTGCTGAAGGTGTGTCAGTCAGACTGCGCATTTTTTCCAGAGCAGCCTATGAAATTGGTGTGGGTTCAGGTGCCTTGAAGGTTTCTCCCATTCTGGAAGGTTTGGGCAACTGAGATGTGCAGAGTTCCCTCGGGAGAGCTCTCCCAGTGATGCTGTTTGGTTCTGGAGGTCCCATCCTGGAGGGCTTGTGGTCACGGCTTTGGGAACCAAGTCTTCAGACAGCAGCTCGGGGAAGACTTAGGAGTGAAGTTATGGCAGGCCCGATCTGCAGACCCTGAAAGCAGCTCCTCAGGATTTGAAATTCGGATGCCTGGGAGCAGTAGCAGAGGCTTTTCTGTCTGGACTCTATATCCAGGATGGCCTCGGAATGATAGGGTTGCTACATGGGTCCATGGGAGGTTCTTCCTATCTGGGGTTTTCCCCCAGCTCCCAAGAGTTTGCTGTCTTTCTGGGAGAAGGGAAGAGTGCTGTTTTCCACGTCAGGTGTCCCG
The DNA here is from genome assembly GCF_002288905.1 of Enhydra lutris kenyoni. Classification (NCBI taxonomy): domain Eukaryota; kingdom Metazoa; phylum Chordata; class Mammalia; order Carnivora; family Mustelidae; genus Enhydra; species Enhydra lutris. Next base: position 135,427 of record NW_019154256.1, read on the forward strand.
CACAAACAAGGATTCCAGAGTGGGGTTGTGGGTCACCTGGCCTGGAAAACCCCACCAAGGGTTAGGATTTGGGCCAAGAGGCACGGGAGGCCTGCACTCTGGCTTCCTGGTCCAGCCCCCAACAGGGTGTATTTTAAAGGGGTCTCATGCTGAGGGACACAATGCCTGCTTGTGCCCAGCTGCCCCTCCTGAGTGGGCGTGGTCTCATGGACCATGTAGCTGGCTCCCACTCTAGAAAATTACAACTATCCCCACATCCACATTCCTGCCATGAGGAAGGAGGAGGACTCTGCCGTGATTCAGGTTCCCTCATGGGCAGGGATTTGCGCTACCTTCTGGGGTCAGATACCTGCATACTCAGGTTCGCAGGAGATGACGGGCTCTGACATAGACAGAGCCCAACTGCAGGTTATGGGTCGCGCTTTGTGGATGGCTGACAGGAGGCCGGGTCTCCGGCTATGTCAGACAGAGCATCAGTTCACAGGGCGGCCTATGATATCAGGGTGCCCTTGAGGGCCATGCTGTTGGACACTCATCTGGGCATTCTGGGCAGACCCGTAGGGCATTTCTTCCTTCCGGTGGGCAGGCAGAAGGCAGCTTTGTTTTTCCACAATTCCCAATATGGATGGTCTGCTGGCAAGGTGTGTGAGGATGGAAGTCTGAAAACAAAGCTATGCTTATGTTCAGTGCCGAGGCCATAACAGTTCCAATATGCAGCGTCTGTTTCAAGATCTCAAGCACCTGAGGACGATCGAGTGTGAGATGACTGCTCACGCTGGAATTTGTATCCATGATGGCCCACGAATGCTCGTGCGGCCTCAAGAAGCCTTGGCGGCTTTCCGGAGATGGAGCTTGTGAGCTGCTCCAAACCACAAGGTGTCCTTCTGCGGGACAGGGGAAGTCAGGTTAGAGGTCTCCCACATGGAAAGATTTGACAGCAGAGCTCTCCGAATGGATGCCTGGAAAACCTACCTCACGTTAATACAGCAGCCAAGGAACAGGGCAGCTTTGATCCGCTGCCTCGGGTTCGAAGTTCCAAGTGATCTGAGTTGACAGAGGTTCTCAGTCTGAACGGTCACAATGCTGCTTGGTGTCCAGGGAGACCTTAGAATGTGGCTGTGGCTCTGGGCCCATGCAGGAATCTCCTAGGCTGAGGGTTGTTCCCGGTTCTGAAAAGCAAGGTTTCTTTCTTGAGACCAGAGTGATTCTGTTGTATGGCTAGGGGCCACACTTTGGGCCATAAGTTGGTTTTCCAGAACAGGCCTGAGGGACAGAGGTCTGAAAACCTAAGCTAGGTATTGGATGAGTTTTTTCGGGCATGTCAGGTTCAATCTTCAGATTCAGGTCCATTGACGTGCGTTTCTACCTGCAGGTAGGTGCTGAAGGTGTGTCAGTCAGACTGCTCATTTTTTTCCATAGCAGCCTATGAAATTGTTGTGGGTTCAGGTGCCTTGAAGGTTTCTCCCATTCTGGAAGGTTTGGGCAACTGAGATGTGCAGAGTTCCCTCGGGAGAGCAGGCCCAGTGATGCTGTTTGGTTCTGGAGGTCCCATCCTCGAGGGCATGTGGTCATGGCTTTGAAACCAAGTCTTCATACAGCAACTCGGGGAAAACTTAGGAGCAAAGTTATGGCAGGCCCGATCTGCAGACCCGGAAAGCAGCTCCTCAGGATTTGCAATTTGGATGCCTGGGAGCTGTAGCAGAGGCGTTTCTGTCTGGACACAATATCCAGGATGGACTCGGAATGATAGTGTTTGTACATGGGTCCTTGGGAGCTTCTTCCTATCTGGGGTTTTTCCCCGGCACCCAAGAGTTTGCAGTCTTTCTGCGGAATGAAGAGTGCTGTTTACCACGTCAGCGATCCCGCCCAAACAAGGATTCCAGAGTGGGGTTGTGAGTCACGTGGTCTGGACAACCCCACCAAGGGTTATGTTTTGGGCCAAGAGGCATGAGAAGCCTGCTTCTGGCTTCCTGTTCAAGGCCCCAATAGGGTGTGCTTTAAAGGGGTCTCAGGCTGAGGGACACAATGTCTGCTTGTGCCCAGCTGCCCCTCCTGAGTGGGCGTGGTCTCATGGTCCATGTAGCTGGCTCCCACTCTAGAGTAGTACAACCATCTCCACATCCACATTCCTGCCATGAGGAAGGAGGAGTACTCTGCTGTGATTCAGGTTCCCCCATAGGCAGGGATTTGCGCTACCTTCTCGGGTCAGATACCTGCATAGCCAGGTTCGCAGGAGATGACGGGCTCTGACCAAGACAGAGCCCACCTGTAGCATATGGGTCGCGCTATAGGCTGGCTGACAGGAGGTCGGGGCTCGGGCTTTGTCAGAGAGAGCATCAGTTCACAGGACGGCCTATGATATCAGGGTGCCCTTGAGGGCCATTCTGCTGGAACCTCATCTGTGGATACTGGGCAGACCCGTAGCGCATTTCTTCCTTCCGGTGGGCAGGCAGAAGGCAGCTTTGTTTTTCCAGAATTCCCAATATGGATGGCCTGCTGGCAAGGTGAGTGAGGATGGAAGTCTGAAAAAAAAGCTATGCTTATGTTCAGTGCCGAGGCCATAACAGTTCCAATGTGCAGCGTCTGTTTCGAGATCTCAAGCACCTGAGGACGATCGAGTGTGAGATGTATGCTCAGGCTGGTATTTGAATCCATGATGGCCTAGGAATGCTCCTCCTGCCTCAAGAAGCCTTGGCGCCTTTCCGAAGCTGGAGCTTGTGAGCTGCTCCAAACAGCAAGGTATCCTTCAGCGGGACAGGGGAAGTCCAATTAGAGGGCTCTAGGGTCCCAATATGGAAAGATTCGATAGCAGAGCTCTCCGAATGGATGCCTGGAAACTCCACCTCCGTTACCACTGAAGCCTAGGAACAGGGCAGGTTTGAACCAGTGGCTCTGCTTCGCAGTTCCAAGGGATCTGAGTTGACGGAGGTTCTCAGTCTGACGGGTCACAAAGCTGCTTGGTGTCCAGGGAGACCTTAAAATGTGGCGGTAGTTCTGGGGCTATGCAGGAACCTCCTAGACTGTGGGTGGGACCCCGTTCCCAAGAGCAAAGTTTCCTTCTCAGGACCAGAGGGGTTCTCCTTTATGGCTCGGGGACCACACGATGTGCCATATGATGGTTTTCCAGAACAGGCCGGAGGGACAGAGGCCTGAAAACCTAAGCTAGGTTTTGGATGAGGTCCTCGGGGCATGTCATGTTGAATCTTCGGAATCAGGCCCATTTACGTGCGTGTCTTCCTGGAGGTAGGTGCTGACGGTGTCTCATACTGCGCCTTTTTTCCAGAGCGGCCTATGAAATTGGGGTGGGTTCAGGTGCCTTGCAGGTTTCTCCCATTCTGGATGGTTTGGGCAACTGAAACGGGCAGAGTTTCCTAGGGTGAGCGCCCAGTGATGCGGTGTGGTTCTGGGGGTCCCATCCTGGAGGGCATGTGGTCAAGGCTTTGGGAACAAAGTCTTCAGACAGCAACTCGGAAAAGAATTAGGGGCGAGGTTATGGCAGGCCCGATATGCAGACCCTGAAAGCAGCTCCTCATGATATGAAATTCGGGTGCCTGGGAGGCAGTAGCAGAGGCTTTCCTCTCTGGACTGTGTACCTAGGATGGTCTCGGAATGTACGGGTGAGAACATGGGTCCATGGAATATTCTCCCTTTCTGGGGATTCTGCCAGGCTCCCAAGAGATTGGTGTTTTTCTGGGGGAAGGGAAGAGTGCTCTTATCCATCTCAGGGGCCCTGCCCATACACGGATTCCAGAGACGGGTCACGTGGACTGGACAACCCCACCAAGGGTTAGGATTTGGGTCCAGGGGCACAATAGGTTCTCTCGGTGTGATCCTGGTCCAGCCCCGAAAGCCTGTGCTAGAAAGGGGTCTCAGCCTAAGAGTCACAATGCCTGTTTGTACCGAGTTGCCCCTCCTGAGTGGGCGTGGTCTCATGGGCCGTGCAGGTGGCTCCCACTCTGAAAGTAGTACAAACATATGAACATCCACTTTCCGGCCATGGGGAAGGAGGAGTACTCTGTTGTGCTTCAGGGACACACAAGGGCAGGGTTTTGCAAGACCTTCTGGGGTCAGATACCTGCATACCCAGGTTGGATGGAAATAACGAGCTCGGGCCTAGGCAGTTCCCACCAGCAGGATATGGGTCCCGCTATCTGGCTGGCCGACAGGAGATTGGGTCTCGGGCTGTGTTACACAGAGCATTAGTTCACAGGGTGACCTATGATATCAGGGTGCCCTTGAGGGCCGTGTGGTTGGACACTCATTTGGGGTTTTGGGCAGACCTGTAGGACATTTCTTCTTTCTGTTGGCCTGGTAGAAGGCAGCTTTTTGACTCCAGAATTCCCAAGGTGGAGGGCCTGTTGGCAGAGCTTCTGAGGATCGAAATCTGAAAACAAAAGCTATGGTTATGTTCAGTGCCGAGGGCATGACAGTTCCAATGTGCAGCAGGTGTTTCAAGATCTCCAACACCTGAGGATGTGCGAGGTTGAGATGTCTGCTCACACTGGAATTTTTATCCATGACGGCCAACGAATGCTCGGGTGGCCTCAAGAAGCCTTGGAGGCTTATCCAAGCTGGAGCTTGTGAGCTGCTCCAAACCACAAGGTGTCCTTCTGCGGGACAGGGGAAGTCAGCTTAGAGGTCTCCCACATGGAAAGATTCGACAGCAGAGCTCTCCGAATGGATTACTGGAAAACCTACCTCGCGTTACCACAGCAGCCAAGGAACAGGGCAGCTTTGATCCGCTGCCTCTGGTTCGAAGTTCCAAGGGATCTGAGTTGACAGAGGTTCTCAGTCTGACGGGTCCCAATGCTGCTTGGTGTCCAGGGAGACCTTAGAATGTGGCTGTGGTTCTGGGCCATGCAGGAATCTCCTAGGCTGAGGGATGGTCCTTGTTCTCAAGAGCAAGGTTTCCTACTCGAGTCCAGAGGGATTCTATTGTATGGCTAGGCGCCACACGTCGGACCATAAGTTGGTTTTCCCAAACAGGCCTGAGGGACGGAGGCCTGAAAACCTAAGCGATGTATTGGATGAGGTTCTAGGGGCATGTCAGGTTCAATCTTCAGACTCAGGTCCACTGACGTGCGTTTCTTCCTGCAGGTAGGTGCTGAAGGTGTGTCAGTCAGACTACACATTTTTTCCAGAGCAGCCTATGAAATTGGTGTGGGTGGAGGTGCCTTGAAGGTTTCTCGTATTCTGGAAGGTTTGGGCAACTGAGATGTGCAGAATTCCCTCGGAAGACCAGGCCCAGTGATGCTGTTTGGTTCTGGAGGTCCCATCATGGAGGGCATGTGGTCACGGCTTTGGGAACCAAGTTTAAGATAGCAACTCGGGGAAGAATTAGGAGCGAAGTTATGGCAGGCCCGATGTGCAGACCCTGAAAGCAGCTCCTCGGGATTTGAAATTCGGATGCCTGGGAGCAGTAGCAGAGGCTTTTCTGTCTAGACTCTATATCTAGGATGGCCTCTGAATGATAGGGTTGCTATATGGGTCCATGGGAGGTTCTTCCTATCTGGGGTTTTTTCTCGGCTCCAAGAGTTTGCTGTCTTTCTGGGGGAAGGGAAGAATGCTGTTTTCCACATCAGGGTTCTGCCCAAATAAGGATTCCAGAGTGGGGTTGTGGGTCACCTGGCCTGGACAACCCCACCAAGTGTTAGGATTTGGGCCAAGAGGCACGAGAGGCCTGCTCTCTGACTTCCTGGTCCAGCCCCCAACAGGGTGTGCTTTAAAGGGGTCTCAGGCTGAGGGTCACAAGGCCTGCTTGTGCCCAGCTGCCCCTCCTGAGTGGGCATGGTCTCATGGGCGATGTAGATGGCTCCCACCCTAGAGTAGTACAACGATCTAAACATCCACATTAATGCCATGAGGAAGGAGGAGTACTCTGCTGTTATTCAGGTTCCCCCATAGGCAGGGATTTGCGCTACCTTCTGGGGTCAGATACCTGCATACCCAGGATCGCAGGAGATGACGGGCTCTGACCAAGACAGAGCCCACCTGCAGGATATGGGTGGCGCTATGTGGCTGGCTGACAGGAGGCCGGAGCTCGGGCTGTGTCACACAGAGCATCAGTTCACAGGGCGGCCTATGATATCAGGGTGCCCTTGAGGGCCATGCTGCTGGACCCTCATCTGGAGATTCTGGTCAGACCCATAGGGCATTTCTTCCTTCCGGTGGGCAGCCAGAAGGCAGCTTTTTTTTTCCAGAATTCCCAATATGGTTGGACTGCTGGCAAGGTGTGTGAGGATGGACGTCTGAAAACAAAGCTATGCTTATGTTCAGAGCCGAGGCCATAACAGTTCCAGTGTGCAGCGTCTATTTCGAGATCACAAGCACCTGAGGACGTTCGAGTGTGAGACTCTGCTCACGCTCGAATTTACATCCATGATGGCCAACGAATGCTCGTGTGGCCTCAAGAAGCATTGGCGGCTTTCCGAAGCTGGAGCTTGTGAGGTGCTCTAAACAGCAAGGTGTCCTTCAGCGGGACAGGGGAAGTCCAGTTAGAGGGCTCCAAGGTCCCCATATGGAAAGATTCGATAGCCGAGATCTCTGGATGGATGCCTGGAAACTCCACCTCCGTTACCAGTGAAGCCTAGGAACAGGGAAGCTTTGATCCAGTGGCTCTGCTTCGCAGTTCCAAGGGATCTGAGTTGACGGAGGTTCTCAGTCAGACGGGTCACAATGCTGCTTGGTGTCCAGGGAGACCTTAGAATGTGGCGGTTGCTCTGGGGCCCTGCTGGAACCTCCTAGCCTGTGGGTGGGACCCCGTTCCCAAGAGCAAAGTTTTCTTCTTGGGACATGAGGGGTCTACTGTAGGGCTCAGTGACCACACGTTGGGCCATATGTTGGTTTTCCAGAACAGGCTGGAGGGGGAGAGGCCTGAAAACCTGAGCTACGTTTTGGATGAGGTCCTAGGGGCATGTCAGGTTGAATCTTCGGACTCTGGCCCATTGACGTGCGTGTCTTCCTGTAGGTAGGTGCTGACGGTGTCTCATACTGCGCTTTTTTTCCAGAGCGGCCTATGAAATTGGGGTGGGTTCAGGTGCCTTGCACGTTTCTCCCATTCTGGATGGTTTGGGCAACTGAGACGGGAAGAGTTTCCTAGGGAGAGCAGGCCTAGTGATGCGGTGTGCTTCTGGGGGTCCCATCCTATAGGGAATGTGGTCAAGGCTTGGGAACGAAGTCTCCAGACAGCAACTCGGGGAAGAAATAGGGGCGAGGTTATGGCAGGCCTGATGTGCAGACCCTGAAAGCAACTCCTCAGGATTTGAAATTCGGGTGCCTGGGAGGCAGGAGCAGAGGCTTTTCTCTCTGGACTGTATACCTAGGATGGTCTCGGAATGGACGGGTGAGCACATGGGTCCATGGGATATTCTCCCTTTCTGGGGATTCTGCCAGGCTCCCAAGAATTTGGTGTTTTTCTCGGGGAAGGGAAGAGTGCTCTTTTCCATCACAGGGGTCCTGCACAAACACGGATTCCAGAGACGGGTTGTGGGTCACGTGGCCTGGACAACCCCACCAAGTGTTAGGATTTGGGTCTAGGGGCACAATAGGTTCTCTCTGTGGGATCCTGGTCCAGACCCGACAGGCTGTGCTTGAAAGGGGTCTCAGGCTAAGAGTCACAAAGCCTTTTTTTGCCCAGTGCCCCTCCTGAGTGGGCGTGGTCTCATGGGCCATGCAGGTGGCTCCCTCACTGAAAGTGGTTCAACCATATCAACATCCACTTTCCTGCCGTGGGGAAGGAGGAGTACTCTATGTGCTTCAGGTACACGCAAGGGCAGGATTTTGCACTACCTTCTGGGGTCAGATACCTGCATACCCAGGTTGGATGGAAATAACGGGCTCGGGCCAAGGCTGTTCCCACCTGCAGGATATGGGTTCCAGTATCTGGCTGGCCGACAGGACATTGGGTCTCGGGCTGTTTTACACAGAGCTTAAGTTCACAGGGCGACCTATGATATCAGAGTGCCCTTGAGGGCCGTGTGGTTGTACGCTCATTGGGGGTTTTGGGCAGACCTGTAGGACATTTCTTCTTTCTGTTGGCCAGGTAGAAGGCAGCTTTGTGACTCCAGAATTCCCAAGGTGGAGGGCCTGCTGGCAAAGCTTGTGAGGATCGAAATCTGAAAACACAAGCTATGGTTATGTTCAGTGCCGAGGGCATGACAGTGCCAATGGGCAGCAGCTGTTTCAAGATCTCCGGCCCCTGAGGATGGGCGAGGGTGAGATGTCTGCTCACACTGGAATCTGTATCCATGATGGCCAACGAATGCTCAGGTGGCCTCAAGAAGTCTTGGAGGCTTATTCAAGGTGGAGCTTTTGAGCTGCTCCAAGCCACAAGGTGTCCTTCTCCGGGACAGGGGAAGTCAGCTTAGAGGTCTCCCACATGGAAAGATTCGACAGCAGAGCTCTCTGAATGGATGCCTGGAAACCCCACCTCGCGTTACCACAGCATCCAAGGATCAGGGCAGCTTTGATCCGCTGCCTCTGGTTCGAATTTCAAGTGATCTGAGTTGACAGAGGTTCTCAGTCTGACGGGTCACAATGATGCTTGGTGTCCAGGGAGACCTTAAAATGTGGCTGTGGTTCTGGGGCCATGAAGGAACCTACTAGGCTAGGTTTGGTCCCCGTTCTCAAGAGCAAGGTTTCCTTCTCGAGACCAGAGTGATTCTATTGTATGGCTAGGGGCCACACGTTGGGCCATAAGTTGGTTTTCCAGAACAGGCCTGAGGGACAGAGGCCTGAAAACCTAAGCTAGGTATTAGATGAGGTTCTAGGGGCATGTCAGGTTCAATCTTCAGACTCAGGTCCATTGACGTGCGTTTTTTCCTGCAGGTAGGTGCTGAACGTTTGTCAGTCGGACTGCGCATTTTTTCCAGAGCAGCCTATGAAATTGGTGTGGGTTCAGGTGCCTTGAAGTTTTCTCCCATTCTGGAAGGTTTGGGCAACTGAGATGTGCAGAGTTCCCTCGGGAGAGCACTCCCAGTGATGCTGTTTGGTTCTGGAGGTCCCATCCTGGAGGGCATGTGGTCACGGCTTTGGGAACCAAGTCTTCAGACACCAACTCGGGGAAGACTTATGTGCGAAGTTATGGCAGGCTCGATCTGCAGACCCTGAAAGCAGCTCCTCAGGATTTGAAATTCATATGCCTGGAAGCAGTAGCAGAGGCTTTTCTGTCTGGACTCTATATCAAGGATGGCCTCGGAATGATAGGGTTGCTACATTGGTCCATGGGAGGTTCTTCCTACCTGGAGTTCTACACCGGCTCCTAAGTGTTTGCTGTCTTTCTGGGGAAAGGGAAGAGTGCTGTTTTCCATGTCAGGTGTCCCGCCCATACAAGGATTCCAGAGTGGGCTTGTGGGGCACGTGGCCTGGACAACCCCACCAAGGGTTAGGATTTGGGCAGGAGGCACGAGAGGACTGCTCTCTGGCTTCCTGTTCCAGGCCCCAACAGGGTGTGCTTTAAAGGGGTCTCAGGCTGAGGGTCACACGGCCTGCTTGTGCCCAGCTGCCCCTCCTGAGTGGGCGAGATCTCATGGGCCACGTAGCTGGCTCCTACTCTAGAGTAGTACAACCATCTCAACATCCACATTCCTGCCATGAGGAAGGAGGAGTACTCTGCTGTTATTCAGGTTCCCTCATAGGCAGGGATTTGCGCTACCTTCTGGGCTCAGATACCTGCATACCCAGGTTCGAAGGAGATGACGGGCTCTGACCAAGACAGAGCCCAACTGCAGGATATAGGTCGCGCTATGTGGCTGGCTGACAGGAGGCCGGGGCTCGGGCTGTGTCAGACAGAGCATCAGTTCACAGGGCGGCCTATGATATCAGGGTGCACTTGAGGGCCATGCTGCTGGACCCTAATTGGGGATTCTGGGCAGACCCGGAGGGCCTTTGTTCCGTCCGATGAGCAGGCAGAAGGCAGCTTTGTTTTTCCAGAATTCCCAATATGGATGGCCTGCTGGCAAGGTGTGTTAGGATGGAAGTTGAAAACAAAGCTATACTTTTGTTCAGTTCCGAGGCCATAAGATTCCAATGTGCAGCGTCTGTGTCGAGATCTCAAGCACCTGAGGACGATCGAGTGTGAGATGTCTGCTCAAGCTGGAATTTGTATCCATGATGGCCCACGAATGTTCGTGCGGCCTCAAGAAGCCTTGGCGGCTATCCGAAGCTGGAGCTTTTGAGCTGCTGCAAACAGCAAGGTGTCCTTCAGCGGGACAGGGGAAGTCCAGTTAGAGGGCTCCAGGGTCCCCATATGGAAAGATTCGATAACAGAGCTCTTCGAATGGATGCCTGGAAACTCCACCTCCGTTACTCCTGAAGTCTAGGAACAGGGCAGCTTTGATCCAGTGGCTCTGCTTCGCAGTTCCAACGGATCTGAGATGACGGAGGTTCTCAGTCAGATGGGTCACAATGCTGCTTGTTGTCCAGGGAGACCTTAGAATGTGGCAGTAGCTTTGGGGCCATGCAGGAACCTCCAGCCTGTGGGTGGGATCCCGTTCCCAAGAGCAAAGGCTCATTCTCATGACAGAGGGGTTCTACTGTATGGCTCAGGGACCACACGTTGGGCCATATGTTGGTTTTCCAGAACAGGCCAGAGCGACAGAGGCCTGAAACCTAAGCTAGGTTTTGGATGAGGTCCTAGGGTCATGTCAGGTTGAATCTTCGGACTCAGGCCCATTGACGTGCGTGTCTTCCTGGAGGTAGGTGCTGACGGTGTCTCATACAGCGCCTTTTTTCCAGTGCGGCCTAGGAAATTGGTGTGGGTTCAGGTGCCTTGCAGTTTTCTCCCATTCTGGATGGTTTGGGCAACTGAGACGGGCAGAGTTTCCTCGGGAGAGCAGGCCCAGAACCACACCGCATCACTGGGCCTGCTC
>NW_019154256.1:146394-155421 GCF_002288905.1 Enhydra lutris kenyoni
GTCAGGTTGAATCTTCGGACTCAGGCCCATTGACGTGCGTGTCTTCCTGGAGGTAGGTGCTGACGGTGTCTCATACAGCGCCTTTTTTCCAGTGCGGCCTAGGAAATTGGTGTGGGTTCAGGTGCCTTGCAGTTTTCTCCCATTCTGGATGGTTTGGGCAACTGAGACGGGCAGAGTTTCCTCGGGAGAGCAGGCCCAGTGATGCGGTGTGGTTCTGGGGGTCCCATCCTGTAGGGCATGTGGTCAAGTCTTTGGGAACGAAGTCTTCAGACAGCAACTCGGGGAAGAATTAGGGGCGAGGTTATGGCAGGCCCGATGTGCAGACCCTGAAAGCAGGTCCTCAGGATTTGAATTCGTGTGCCTGGGAGGCAGTAGCAGAGGCTTTTCTCTCTGGACTGTATACCTAGGATGGTCTCGGAATAGACGGGTGTGCACATGGGTCCATGGGATATTCTCCCTTTCTGGGGATTCTGCCAGGCTTCCAAGAGATTGGTGTTTTTCTGGGGGAAGAGAAGAGTGCTCTTTTCCATCTCAGGAGTCCTGCGCAAACAGGGATTCCAGAGACGGGTTGTGGGTCACGTGGCCTGGACAACCCCATCAAGGGTTAGGATTTGGGTCTAGGGTCACAATAGGTTCTCTCTGTGGGATCCTGGTTCAGCCACGACTGGCTGTGCTTGAAAGGGGTCTCAGGCTAAGAGTCACAATGACTGTTTGTGCCCAGTTGCCCCTCCTGAGTGGGCGTGGTCTCATGGGCCATGCAGGTGGCTCCCACTCTGAAAGTAGTACCACCATATGAACATCCACTTTCCTGCCATGGGGAAGGAGGAGTTCTCTGTTGTGCTTCAGGTACACACAACGGCAGTGTTTTCCACTACCTTCTGGGGTCAGATACCTCTATACCCAGGTTGGATGGAAATAACGGGCTCGGGCCAAGGCAGTTCCCACCTGCAGGATATGGGTCCCGCTAACTGGCTGGCCGACAGAAGATTGGGTCTCGGGCTGTGTTACACAGAGCATTAGTTCACAGGGCGACCTATGATATCAGGGTGCCCTTGAGGGCCGTGTGGTTGGACGCTCATTTGGTGTTTTGGGCATACCTTTAGGACATTTCTTCTTTCTGTTGGCCAGGTAGAAGGCAGCTTTGTAACTCCAGAATTCCCAAGGTGGAGGGCCTCCTGGCAAAGCTTATGAGGATCTAAATCTGAAAACACAAGCTATGGTTATGTTCAGTGCCGAGGGATAACATTTCCAATGTGCAGCAGCTGTTTCAAGATTTCGAGCACCTGAGGATGGGGCGAGGGTGAGATGCCTTCTCACACGGGAATTTGTATCCATGATGGCCAACGAATGCTCGGGTGGCCTCAAGAAGTTTGGAGGCTTATGCAAGCTGGAGCTTGTGAGCTGCTCCAAACCACAAGGTGTCCTTCTGCCGGACAGGGGAAGTCAGGTTAGAGGTTCTCCACATGGAAAGATCGACAGCAGAGCTCTCTGAATGGATGCCTGGAAACCCCACCTCGCGTTACCACAGCAGCCAAGGAACAGGGCAGCTTTGATCCGCTGCCTCTGTTTCGAAGTTCCAAGTGATCTGAGTTGACAGAGGTTCTCAGTCTGACGGGTTACAATGCTGCTTGGTGGACAGGGAGTCCTTAGGATGTGGCTGTGGCTCTGGGGCCATGCAGGAATCTCCCAGGCTGAGGGTTGTTCCCGTTCTCAAGAGCAAGGTTTCCTTCTCGAGACCAGATGGATTCTATTGTATGGCTAGCGGCCACACGTTGGGCCATAAGTTGGTTTTCCAGAACAGGCATGAGGGACAGAGGCCTGGAATCCTAAGCTAGGTATTGGATGAGGTTCTAGGGGCATGTCAGGTTCAATCTTCAGACTCAGTTCCATTCACGTGCGTTTCTTAATGCAGGTAGGTGCTGAAGGTGTGTCAGTCAGACTGCGCATTTTGTCCAGAGCAGCCTATGAAATTCGTGTGGGTTCAGGTGCCTTGAAGATTTCTCCCATTCTGGAAGGTTTGGGCAACTGAGATGTGCTGATTTCCCTCGGAAGAGCAGGCCCATTGATGCTGTTTAGTTCTCGAGGTCCCATCCTGGAGGGCATGTGGTCACGGCTTTGGGAACCAAGTCTTCAGACAGCAACTCGTGGAAGAATTAGGAGCGAAGATATGGCAGGCCCGATCTGCAGACCCTAAAAGCAGCTCCTCAGGATTTGAAATTCGGATGCCTGGGAGCGTTAGCAGAGTTTTTTACCTCTGGACTGTATATACAGGATGGCCTCGGAATGATAGGGTTGCTACATGTGTCCATGGGAGGTTCTTCCTTTCAGGGGTTTTTCTCCGGCACCCAAGAGTTTGCTGTCTTTCTGTGGTAGGGAAGAGTGCTGTTTTCCACGTCTGGGGTCTGCACAAACAAGGATTCCAGAGTGGGGTTGTGGGTCACGTGTCTATAGAACCCCAACAAGGGTAAGGATTTGGGCCAAGAGGCACGAGAGGCCAGCTCTCAGGCTTCCTGGTCCAGCCCCCAACAGGGTGTGCTTTAAAGGGGTCTCAGGCTGAGGGTCCCAATGCCTGCTTGGTCCCAGCTGCCCTTCCTGAGTAGGCGTGGTCTCATGGGCCATGTAGATGACTACCACTCTAGAGAAGTTAAATCATCTCAACATCTATATTCCTGCCATGAGGAAGGAGGAATACTCTGCTGTGATTCAGGACCACCATAGGCAGGGATTTGCGCTACCTTCTGGGCTCAGATACCTGCATACCCAGGTTCGCAGGAGATGACGGGCTCGGACCAAGACAGAGTCCACCTTCAGGATATGGGTCACGCTATGTGGCTGGCACAGGAGGCCAGGGCTCAGGCTGTGTCAGACAGAGCATCAGTTCACAGGGCGGCCTATGATAACAGGGTGCCCTTGAGGGCCATGCTGCTGGACCCTCATGTTGGGATTCTGGGCAGACCCGTAGGACATTTCTTCCTTCCGACGGGCAGGCAGAAGGCAGCTTTGTTTATCCAGAATTCCCAAAATGGATGGCCTGCTGGCAAGGTGTGTGAGGATGGAAGTCTGGAAATAAAGCTATGCTTATGTTCAGTGCCGAGGCCATAACAGTTCCAATGTGCAGCGTCTCTTTCAAAATCAGAAGCACCTGAGGACGATCAAGTATGAGATGTCTGCTCAAGCTGGAATTTGTATCCATGATGGCCAACGAATGCTCGTGCGGCCTCAAGAAGCCTTGGCGGTTTCCGAATCTGGAGCTTGTGAGCTGCTCCAAACAGCAAGGTGTCCTTCAGCGGCACAGGGGAAGTCCAGTTAGAGGGCTCCAGGGTTCCCATATGGAAAGATTCGATAGCAGAGCTCTCCGAATGGATGCCTGAAAACTCCACCTCCGTTACCACTGAAGTCTAGGAACAGGGCTGCTTTGATCCTGTGGCTCTGCTTCGCAGTTCCAAGGTATCTTAGTTGACGGAGGTTCTCAGTCAGACGGGTCACAATGCTGCTTGGTGTCCAGGGAGACCTCAGAATGTGGCGGTAGCTCTGGGGCCATGCAGGAACCTCCTAGCCTGTGGGTGGGACCCCGTTCCCAAGAGCAAAGTTTCCTTCTCGGGACCAGAGGGGTTCTACTGTATGTCTCAGGGACCACACGTTGTGCCATAGGTTCGTTTTCCAGAACAGGCCGGAGGGACAGAGGCCTGAAAACCTAAGCTAGGTTTTGGATGAGGTCCTAGGGGCATGTCAGGTTGAATCTTCGGACTCAGGCCCATTTATGTGCGTGTCTTCCTGGAGGTAGGTGCTGACGGTGTCTCATACTGTTCCTTTTTTCCAGAGCGGCCTATGAAATTGGGGTGGGTTCAGGTGCCTTGCAGGTTTCTCCCATTATGGATGGTTTGGGCAACTGAAACGGGCAGAGTTTCCTCGGGAGAGCAGGCCCAGTGATGCGGTATGGTTCTGGGGGTCCCATCCTGGAGGGCATGTGGTCAAGGCTTTGGGAACAAAGTCTTCAGACAGCAACTCGGGGAAGAATTAGGGGCGAGGTTATGGCAGACCCGATATGCAGACCCTGAAAGCAGCTCCTCATGATATGAAATTCGGGTGCCTGGGAGGCAGTAGCAGAGGCTTTCCTCTCTGGACTGTATACCTAGGATGGTCTCGGAATGTACGGGTGAGAACATGGGTCCATGGGATATTGTCCATTTCTGGGGATTCTGCCAGGCTCCCAAGAGTTTGGTGTTTTTCTGGGGAAAGGAAGAGTGCTCTTTTCCATCTCAGGGGCCCTGCCCATACAGGGATTCCAAGACGGGTTGTGGGTACGTGGCCTGGACAACCCCACCAAGGGTTAGGATTTGGGACTAGGGGCACAATAGGTTCTCTCGTTGGGATCCTGGTCCAGCCCCGACAGGCTGTGCTAGAAAGGGGTCTCAGGCTAAGAGTCACAATGCCTGTTTGTACCGAGTTGCCCCTCCTGAGTGGGTGTGGTCTCATGGGCCATGCAGGTGGCTCCCACTCTGAAAGTAGTACAACCATATGAACATCCACTTTCCTGCCATGGGGAAGGAGGAGTACTCTGTTGTGCTTCAGGGACACACAAGGGCAGGGTTTTGCAAGATCTTCTGGGGTCAGATACCTGCATACCCAGGTTGGATGGAAATAACGAGCTCGGGCCTAGGCAGTTCCCACCAGTAGGATATGGATCCCGCTATCTGGCTGGCCGACAGGTGATTGGGTCTCGGGCTGTGTTNCTATCTGGCTGGCCGACAGGTGATTGGGTCTCGGGCTGTGTTACACAGAGCACTAGTTCACAGGGCGACTTATGATATCAGGGTGCCCTTGAGGGCCGTGTGGTTGGACGCTCATTGGGGGTTTTGGTCAGACATAAAGGACATTTCTTCTTTCTGTTGGCCTGGTAGAAGGCAGCTTTTTGACTCCAGAATTTCCAAGGTGGAGGACCTGCTGGCAGAGCTTGTGAGGATCGAAATCTGAAAACAAAAGCTATGGTTATGTTCAGTGCCGAGGGCATGACAGTTCCAATGTGCAGCAACTGTTTCAAGATCTCTAGCCCCTGAGGGTGGGCGAGGGTGAGATGTCTGCTCACACTGGAATTTGTGTCCATGATGTCCAACAAATGCTCGGGTGGCCTCCTGAAGCCTTAGAGGCTTATCCATGCTGGAGCTTGTGAGCTGCTCCAAACCACAAGGTGTCCTTCTGCGGGACAGGGGAAGTCAGCTTAGAGGTCTCCCACATGGAAAGATTTGACAGCAGAGCTCTAGGAATGGAAGACTGGAAACACCACCTCGCGTTACCACAGCAGCCAAGGAACAGGGCAGCTTTGATCCGCTGCCTCTGGTTCTAAATTCCAAGTGATCTGAGTTGACAGAGGTTCTCAGTCTGACGGGTCCCAATGCTGGTTGGTGTCCAGGGAGACCTTAGAATGTGGCTGTGACTCTGGGCCCATGCAGGAATCACCTAGACTGAGGGTTGGTCCCTGTTCTCAAGAGCAAGGTTTCCTACTCGAGACCAGAGGGATTCTATTGTATGGCTAGGGACCCCACGTCGGACCATAAGTTGGTTTTCCAGAACAGGCCTGAGGGACGGAGGCCTGAAAACCTAAGCTAGGTATTGGATGAGGTTCTAGGGGCATGTCAGGTTCAATCTTCAGACTCAGGTCCATTGACGTGCGTTTCTTCCTGCAGGTAGGTGCTGAAGGTGTGTCAGTACGACTGTGCATTTTTTCCAGAGCAGCCTATGAAATTGGTGTGGGTTCAGGTGCCTTGAAGGTTTCTCCCATTCTGGAAGGCTCCCAGGAGTTTGCTGTCTTCCTGGGGGAAGGGAAGAGTCCTGTTTTCCACATCAGGGGTCCCGCCCAAACAAGGATTCCAGAGTGGGTTTGTGGGTCACGTGGTCTGGACAACCCCAACATGGGTTAGGATTAGGGCCAAGAGGCACGAAAGGCCTGTTCTCTGGCTTCCTGGTCCAGCCTCCAACAGGGTGTGCTTTAAAGGGATCTCAGACTGAGGGTCCCAAGGCCTGCTTGTGCCCAGCTGCCCCTCCTGAGTGGGCGTGGTCTCATGGGCCATGTAGCTGGCTACCACTCTAGAGTAGTACAACCATCTCCACATCCACATTCCTGCCATGAGGAAGGAGGAGTACTCTGCTGTGATTCAGGTTCCCCCAAAGGCAGGCATTTGCGCTACCTTCTGGGGTCAGATACCTGAATACACAGATTCGCAAGAGATGACGGGCTCTGACCAAGACAGAGCCCACCTGCAGGATATGGGTCGCACTATGTGGCTGGCTGACAGGGGGCCAGGGCTCGGGTTGTGTCAGACAGAGCATCAGTTCACAGGGCGGCCTATGATATCAGGATGCCCTTGAGGGCCATGCTGTTGGACACTCATCTGGGCATTCTGGGCAGACCCGTAGGGCATTTCTTCCTTCCGATGGGCAGGCAGAAGGCAGCTTTCTTTTTCCAGAATTCCCAATATGGATGGCCTGCTCGCAAGGTGTGTGAGGATGGAAGTCTGAAAACAAAGCAATGCTTATGTTCAGTGCCGAGGCATTAACAGTTCCAATGTGCAGCGTCTGTTTCGAGATCTCAAGCACCTGAGGACGTTCGAGTGTGAGATGACTGCTCACGCTGGAATTTGTATCCATGATGGCCAACGAATGCTCGTGTGGCATCAAGAAGCCTTGGTGGCTTTCCCAAGCTGGAGCTTGTGAGCTGCTCCAAACAGCAAGGTGTCTTTCAACGGGAAAGGGGAAGTCCAGTTAGAGGGCTCCAGGGTCCCCATATGGAAAGATTCGATAGCAGAACTCTCCGAATGGATGCCTGGAAACTCCACCTCCGTTACCACTGAAGTCTAGGAACAGGGCAGCTTAGATCCAGTGTCTCTGCTTCGCAGTTCCAAGGGATCTGAGTTGACGGAGGTTCTCAGTCTGACGGGTCACAATGCTGATTGGTGTCCAGGGGGACCTTAGAGAGTGGCGGTTGCTCTGGAGCCATGCAGGAACCTCCTAGACTCCGGGTGGGACCCCGTTCCCAAGAGCAAAGTTTCCTTCTCGGGACCAGAGGGGTTCTACTGTGTGGCTCAGGGACCACACTTTGGGCCATATGTTGGTTTTTCTGAACAGGCCGGAGGGACCGAGGCCTGAAAACCTAAGCTAGGTTTTGGATGAGGTCCTAGGGGCATGTCAGGTTGAATCTTCTGACTCATTGACGTGTGTGTCTTCCTGGAGGTAGGTGCTGACGGTGTCTCATACTGCGCCTTCTTTCCAGATAGGCCTATGAAATTGGGGTGGGTTCAGGTGCCTTGCAGATGTCTCCCATTGTGGAAGGTTTGGGCAACTGAGACGGGCAGAGTTTCCTCGGGAGAGCAGGCCCAGTGATGCGGTGTGGTTCTGGGGTCCCATCCTGTAGGGCATGTGGTCAAGTCTTTGGGAACGAAGTCTTCACACAGCAACTCGGGGAAGAATTAGGGGCGAGGTTATGGCAGACCCGATGTGCAGACCCTGAAAGCAGCTCCTCAGGATTTGAAATTCTGGTGCCAGGGAGGCTGAAGCAGAGGCTTTTCTCTCTGGACTGTATACCTAGGATGGTCTCGGAATGGACGGGTGAGCACATGGGTCAATGGTATATTCTCCCTTTATGGGAATTCTGCCAGGCTCCCAAGAATTTGGTGTTTTTCTGGGGGAAGGGAAGAGTGCTCTTGTCCATCTCAGGGGTCCTGCCCAAACAGGGATTCCAGAGACGGGTTGTGGGTCACGTGGCCTGGACAACCCCACCAAGGGTTAGGATTTGGTTCTAGGGGCACAATAGGTTCTCTCGGTGGGATCCTGGTCCAGCCCCGACAGACTGTGCTTGAAAGGGGTCTCAGGCTAAGAGTCACAATGCCTGTTTGTGCCCAGTTGCCCCTCCTGACTGGGTGTGGTCTCATGGGCCATACAGGTGTCTCCCACTCTGAAAGTAGTACCACCATATCAACATCCACTTTCCTGTCATGGTGAAGGCGGAGTACTCTGTTGTGCTTCAGGGACACACAAGGGCAGGGTTTTGCAAGACCTTCTGGGGTCAGATACCTGCATACCCAGGTTGGATGGAAATAACGGGCTCGGGCGAAGGCAGTTCCCACCTGCAGGATATGGGTCCCGCTATCTGGCTGGCCGACAGGAGATTGGGACTCGGGCTGTGTTAACAGAGCTTTTGTTCACAGGGCGACCTATGATATCAGGGTGCTTCTTTAGGGCCGTGTGTTTGGACGCTCATTGGGGGTTTTTGCAGACCTGTAGGACATTTCTTCTTTCTGTTGGCCATGTAGAAGGCAGCTTTGTGACTCCAGAATTCCCAAGGTGGAGGGCCTGCTGGCAGAGCTTGTGAGGATCGATATCTGAAAACACAAGCTCTGGTTATGTTCAGTGCCGAGGGCATGACATTTCCAATGGGCAGCAGCTGTTTTAAGATCTCCAGCCCCTGAGGATGGACGAGGTTTAGATGTCTGCTCACACTGGAATTTGTATCCATGATGGCCAACGAAATCTCGGGTGGCCTCAAGAAGCCTTGGAGTCTAATGCAAGCTGGAGCTTGTGAGCTGCTCCAAACCATAAGGTGTCCTTCTGCGGGACAGGGGAAGTCAGCTAGAGGTCTCCCACATGGAAAGATTCGACAGCAGATCTCTCCGAATGGATGTCTGGAAACCTCCCTCGCGTTACCACAGCAGCCAAGGAACAGGGCAGCTTTGATCCACTGCCTCTGGTTCGAAGTTCCAAGTGATCTGAGTTGACAGAGGTTCTCAGTCTGACGGGTCCCAATGCTGCTTGGTGTCCAGGGAGACCTTAGAATGTGGCTGTGGCTCTGGGGCCATGCAAGAATCTCCTAGGCTGAGGGTTGGTCCCCGTTCTCAAGGGCAAGGTTTCCTTCTCGAGACCAGAGGGATTCTATTGTATGGCTAGGGGCCACACGATGGGCCATAAGTTGGTTTTCCAGAACAGGCCTGAGGGACAGAGGCCTGAAAACCTAGCTTAGGTTTTCAGGCCTCTGTC